>NC_084590.1:4007576-4082576 GCF_033807715.1 Cololabis saira | reverse complement strand
TTTCTGCAGGTGTTTTGGTCACTGCTATTATTTGTAATATATTATATTATTTGTCATCAGCACAAATTATCTGTCTCCATATGATAAAATCCACCACCCCCCCTGATTTTTTTTTACAACTCCAGTACTGCTTACAGCTACATATTTTCCCAACACATGGATCAATTGCATGCATTTTGGATTGTGTTATTTGTTTTTTTGAGTTAGTTGGCATGATGTGAAGATACAATTATGACATTTGTAATGTAAAATGGGTCTGTGGAGATAACAGATTATAATCTGAGAAGATAAAGAGGCTTTTTTTGAATTCATTGTCACTTTAGGAAACTATTGTTCAATATGCTGTGACTACTACAGGTCACGAATAAGGAGGACTGAGCTAAACTGATTGCGGCCTTATAATAAAGTATCAGGCTTTAAAGAGCTCTATTTTCTCCCTGCCCGTGACATGTTTCATAGTCCACAAATCATCACACATCTTTGAAATTATCCTAATATTGTCTTCCTTCTATCTCACTCTCTTTTTTTGACTAACAAAAAAAAGAGACTGAGACACACACACACACACACACACACACACACACACACACACACACACACACACACACACACACACTCTGCGTATGTGATTTGGCTGAGTTGACAGCGTGCATTCGCTCTGTGTGAGGGCCATTGCTGTCGTTTTCTTTTGTTTGCTGCGCATGACACACTCCCTCTCCCACTGTGTGGTAATATGGCTATTTTCTCAGTCAATTTGCCTCTCTCAGCATCCAAGCACATGCAAATATGGAAGATGATACCGATTGGGGAATAGTGGTCGCTCGTAAAATGTGCACCAACTGTTAAAGTCTCGGTTATTATTGAGCTTGGGCACTGGTAATACTTTACATTTATTTTTTTGATGGAGGAATAAATATTACAGAAGTGTACACACATAGAGCAAAAGACAAAATAATATATATTTTTTTAGTAATGCACATACTGTATGTTGTGTTTTCCCTTTGTATCACCGAAACACGACGCATGTTTTGTCTTGTGAGCTAATCCAGATGGTCAATTGATTCTCATTTCAAAGTTATCACATTTTTCCGTTTTGACAAAGCTAGTGGCATCTTTGAGGCCTCGTTTGGAATCTTTGCTGTGCCACTTTAGCAACAATATTTGGAAGGAAATTATATTTTATGAAAAAGTGACTGTGTCAAGTAGTTACAATAACTTAACACAGAATAGTATTTTCCATTGTAGCATTTCCATTTGTCACTGTCATCTTCTCACTTAATATTAACTTGGCGTGTCCAAGGTTAAGCATAACATTTTCCTTTTTACTTGCTATATCGTCAGGCAACTACATGATGCCAGGCTTGTAGTACTTGAGCCCAGGACTTGGACTGCAACTATCGGCCTAAAGGCAGGACTTAGGACTTGACTTGGACTTAAAGCAGCACAATGTAACTTTCAGCTTTTGTTGAGTTTGGCGGCTCCTTTGGACAAAAGCGGTAGTTCTTTACCAGAAAGAACTACATTTCCCATGAGCACCAGCGAATACTGCCGGAAAACTCCTGTCCCCGTCGCTGCATTTGTTTTGATAGTGAATGAAATAAGACGGGACGGACTTTCAAAACTACTTTTCTGTTTTCAGCGGTCGTTTGCAGGATGGATAGTGAAGAGGTAATGTATCTATTTTTGGCTAAACAATATAATATGACGAGGTTGAAAATCACTAAGTTCAATTTGGTTTTATTAGTGAAGTCTCCTTCTGTCTCTCTTGTCGGACATCCCTCCTCGTCTTTCAGCTCACGCCAGCGAGTGAACGCCGGGACAATGTTTATTCTTGTCCGGGCATTTAGCTTGTTACTCTCCCACTTTCTTTTTTTTGCCTCCCCCGATAAAACCTTAAATTTCTTCTGATTTTCCGCTGCTTGGGCCATGACACCAGCTTCTGCTGAGCTCTGCGCTCCACGCCCCGCCCAGCTTTGGTCTCCACTACGAATGGGGAAGGAGGGGGAAGTGACGTATGCCGTAAAGCAGTCAAAGCCGTAAAAATGTGTAGTTTTTGAGTGTGGCAGGGTTCCTACCATGCTCCTCAAAGTTACATAGTGCAGTGAAGGAGATACAGACCCCTCAGACCATGACAGAGGTTCATTAAACCTGTTGGAAGTTGATGTTCCATCACAATGATGATGATGAAATATTAGATTAAGGTGGAAAAGTTACATAGTGCTGCTTTAAAAACTGTTGACTTGCACTTGTTTTTTACTATAGGCCATAATGTTTTGGCATGAGATAATGTCCAAATTATTTCCACACAATTGAATATTAATCATCATGCAAAATGGACACTTCCGTATGGCATCAGTTTATGTCATACAGTATGTGTGTTTTGTTTGGCAACAAACTGTGTTAAAATGCAAGGAGAAAATGTTCCCCGGATCGTCCACTTTCCTCTACAGACTGTTGTGGTACCACATTCACTGTTAAGTGTTTCATCTGTAATGAACCAGTGGGCTGATGTGGACAACTTCCAATTCCGATTCTCACCGGGAACAATTCACTGACACAAGTACGAGCTACAATACGATTTTTGTTCAGTTTCTAGTAGTACTAATCAAAAGAAAGTCAATGGCAAAAGGCGTGAGGTCAGTGGGCCTTGCTGCTGATGAGCTGGATAAAAACTCAGTTTGGGTGTCTGCTAGTCTGCTGCTACTGTACCATGCAGAGCTACAGGTGCAGATATTACATTAAGATGAGGCTAAAACTGTAACGGTATCAGTGACAGTTTAACAGTATTAACCCTTGTACTGTCTTTGGGTCAAAATGACCTAATTCTCCTTCCTTCTTTCCTCCTGCTCTCTCCTTCCTTCCTTCCTTCCTTCCTTCCTTCCTTCCTTCCTTCCTTCCTTCCTTCCTTCCTTCCTTCCTTCCTTCCTTCCTTCCTTCCTTCCTTCCTTCCTTCCTTCCTTCCTTCCTTCCTTCTTTTTTCCCTTCCTTCCTTCCTTCCTTCCTTCCTTCCTTCCTTCCTTCCTTCCTTCCTTCCTTCTTTTTTCCCTTCCTTCCTTCCTTCCTTCCTTCCTTCCTTCCTTCCTTCCTTCCTTCCTTCCTTCCTTCCTTCCTTCCTTTCCATCCTTCCTTCTTTCCTCCTGTTCTCTCCTTCCTTCTTCCCTTCCTCTTTTCTCCCTTCCTTCATTCCTTCCTTCCTTCCTTCCTTCCTTCCTTCCTTCCTTCCTTCCTTCCTTCCTTCCTTCCTTCCTTCCTTCCTCCCTCCCTCCCTCCCTCCCTCCCTCCCTCCCTCCCTCCCTCCCTCCCTCCCTTCCTTCCTTCCTTCCTTCCTTCCTTCCTTCCTTCCTTCCTTCCTTCCTTCCTTCCTTCCTTCCTTCCTTCTTTCCTCCCTTCTTCTCTTCCTCCTTCCTTGACCAGAAGACAGCACAAGGGTTAAGATGCAGTTGGCCCTTCAGTTAAAGTCTTGTTTTGTAAGTTAATGTAAATGACTTCACCGTAAGTTAGTTTTGACAAATAAAGATAAACCTGCTAACAGCTAGGTTATGAGCATGTCAGCGAGGTCACTAATTTAGTTATCCCTTTATGGGAAAAGAAGTGCAACATTGTTGTGTAGCAACCTGAGGACATCAAATGTTTCCTGTGCTTCATTTAGTTTGTAGTGTGCCCAGCACTATTTATTACTATTAACTTGCTTGTGAGTTAGGGCAATAATATTAACTTTTGCCACCTGAGGGACGTGTTTGCTGAGGACAATAGTGATAGTGTGTTGCACTACGTTATGGCAGAATAAGTATCAGTGATGTCAGTAAGACATTCTGTTTACCAATGGTTTAAAGAGTGTGTACAGTAATGTGTTTGAACACCTGATAGAGTGGACTGGACTCCACTCAGATTCAAGTCACATCATTAGTGACCACTTGGACTCAACTCAAATATTTCTTAAATGACTTCCACCCGACTTGGACTCAACCACGGTCGACTTGGGAACAGTGGCCACGGTTACATGAAGTTTTTTAATTCAGAATTCATTATTCAGAATTAAATAATTCCGAATTAAACTATTTTCCTTCCAGTTTACATGGAAATAGTAATTCCGAATTGAGGTTCATATGGAAAACACGTTTGATGGTCTTTCTCCAATTCCTCTCCAGGTCTGGGGGTTGGGAAGGTTCTGATTGGATAGGGGGGCGGACCGGAAGTTAAACTACCGGAAGAAAAAGTAACTTACCCGCTACAACTTTGAAAAGCTCACGATTTCTATGTTTCCTGTTTCCATCTGTTCTTTTAATTATTTCCAGGTCCTCCAAGCTATTTATTAAATAAATGTTCTCTGCTCTTGACCAGCGTTTACTGCTGCTGCATCTTGAAACTTTGTTAGGAAAACCAGCCCAGCAGGAATATAAGATCATGGAGACAGACGGGGGAGGGAACGAGCAGAAAAAAAGACCGGAATTAATTTATAGAGGAATGAGTAAATACATGATCTGGAATTATTCTATTCTGATTTAAAATCGGAATAAACCAGCCACTTACTTCGGAATTAAGTTTAATTCAGAATGGCCATTTTCATTCAGAATTAGGTGTTTACATGGTAATATTTACTCATTTTAAATCGGAATTTATTTTAATTCTGAATTAAAGAGGAATTAAACTTCCCATGTAAACACACTGACTGGACTCAGAGTTTGGAGACTCAACTTTGAGACTGCAGTATTTAACTTTGTTAGGCTTAACAATATTGTGGTTTGGCTTAAAATGTACCTTTACAGTGTTAATGATGTGCAATGAAAATGAGAAGGCTGGACTGCTGTCACTGATCTGGGCAGGTAGAGAAGGTTCAGGAAGTTTGTGATAGCTACAAGAGCTTGGCTTTTGTAAAGTTTTGAATATTTTTTCCTTTTATTGAAATATCTTTTATGGTGAAAATGTCATAGATATCAAAATACTTGAAATGTTCTAATGAAATGACTGTAAAACTATGTGACACTACCTGAAAGAGTGTGTTCCGTTTAGGAGTGGTGATAAAGGTGTGCTCCAGCATGCTAGCTTTATCGGTGATGCTAATAAGCTGGAGTGCCATACTGCATTAGAGGACACTGGCTAAATTAAAACAAAGGCAATTGGATCAATTTGTGGCGGCCTGGGTTGATTCTGTGGCCTGACACATATTGATCATGATATGGGAAACCATGTAGAGGATACAGCTCAATGACAAAAGCTGTTACCAGAGCTGCACTGAAGTAGACTGATGTTCTGACGTTTGTGAGTGTGCACTTTTAGAACACAAGTTAGGCCAGTGTGCCTCACTGTTTTATTGCACTGATATTTAAAAACGCACTCGTTGTTTGATATTTATAACAAACAAGAAAACATATTTCTTCTAAAATCATGTTTGCTTGGTCTTGGCTTGTTCTTTTGCTTGTTTCAAAATTGGGTTGGGTTTTTTTGTCCTAAATTACCAACATATACAAATATACCCGCTAATGAACCATTGAGTTAAACTAATTAAGACATGTTCCAGTCCTTTACTTACGGTGGCCGACAAGGGCCAAACGCACTGCAACGGCCTAATGCGTCTCCGTTAAGGAAAACGGCTTCAAGTACAGAAACGATTCAAATTCACAAACTCAAAACGAGGTAGAAAAAGAGGAACGTGGTGCAAATGAAAAAACGTGCTGCAAAAAACAAAGACAAATGCAGCATCATCAAACACTGCAAATAGAGAAACGATGCAAAGCACAAAACGATATAAAACAAGAAACCATCAGGTTTTTTTTTGTACATGTAAGAGACAACAATTAAAAGAGAAGATAAAACAAAGAATTTCCTTCTTTAACACTTAATATCTTAATTACATGTGCAAAAAGGAGTAGGAAGAAGTGTAAACTTATTTATTCCTACCCCCTTTCACCAATAATTTATTAAAAAGTATATACTAACTATATTACTATTACTAGTTAGTATTACTAACTATACTGTAATTATACTCACACACTGTACTCACAAACTTACCTATACATACATACACATAGTTGAGTATTTTAGTTGAGTATTTATTTGTATGTATATATATATATATATATATATATATACTTATTAAAAGTATAAAAGTATGCATTTCTGTCTTTACTTAAGTAAAGTACAGACATGGCGCAGAAATAGGTGTTGTGTTCCGGGATATGTGGCAGAGTTTTGGCAACTACAACTCAACTTTAGAAGTACAAAAAGGAGCAGCAGTCTGTAAAATACTCCAAAATCTATATATGAAGTAAAAATATGTTCTTACTATTTCACTTTCACATTTATCTATGTCAGTAAGGTGTATTCTGGTCTGTTTACTGTACTCAAAAACTGTGTCAACAAATACAATTTAATTACAAATGCATGTATAGAACTCATTGTTCACAAAGAACAACCAATCAAAATAATAATAGCCGTCATTGACAGGCAGATTCATCTACTTCATTCAGTTGAATCATCTGAAAAATATGTTGTTGGACTGAGACAAAAGTATGCAGTTTCCATAAAACAGCAAAAAGGCTTTATTTGTAGCGTTTGAATTTAAGTGCAGACACAAAGGGCTAAAAATCTACACAAGACTCAGAATAGGAAATGTGTCAAGCTGTATTTAGGCTAATAAAGAAACATCCCGATGAAACACGGTTAAGGGCTTCAGTTTAATGTCCAAGAACAGTAAAAACACCAAAAATAATAAATGATTTGCTGATCTTTTTTTTTTTATTTCAATCAAATGATTTGAAGCAGAACAGATTAAAACTGCCGACCACTTTGTGAATGTTATTTATCAGCAACAACCCTGTCACAATCTCATCCAGCCACAGTAAAACATGCACAGTTCCTCCTTACATTGCCCCCTACAGCTCAGGTACATCCTCCCGACTCGTCATCCCCAGTTGCTAGGCAACGTGTTTCTGGTGCGGACACCCACCTGCCTTCAGGCTTCACTGCTCTAAATTTGGTCTTAATTGCAAATTGAGTGGGAGAGCAGGCTGACACAGACTGAATGAGAAGCAGGCAGTCAAGGCTGTGGCTGCGACCACCGAGACGACTCACAAACCTCTATAAGGCGGAGGAGACGGCCGGCCCACACGTATCTGAGTTCAGCTGCGTGCAGAGATGGAGATGGAAGCGGATTCTGGTTTGAAATGGAATAGTACATGTCAAAGTTTTGGTTCTCAAAGGTTAGAAAAAGTTGTAGTCATGTGGTAGTCTTTTATGTGAAAGATATGCTATTCCTGCATGAGCCCAAATCTGAGCAAACTTGTTTGAGAAAGAGCTTTGAGTCCAAATAAATGATGGTATCCAGTTTACAGGGCAATCAATTCAGTTCAATTCAAATTGGCTTTATTGGCATGAATGGTAACCATTGTTGCCAAAAGCAAACATATACATACAACACACCACAATACAATTAATACATGAAATATTAACACAATTACAATAAATATTTAACATTAAATAACTAACACATGCATACAATATATATATACAGAACTATTTTACATGAATAGGCAGGGATACTGTATAAGGATAAGGAGACTGAGTTGTCTGGTTGTGTTTCTCTCCATCTATGACATCCACTGATGTATTTAGCGGCTTCTAAAGCACTTTCCTTTTTTCTCCAATTAAATGTTGGATTTTGTCCTGATGTGGGAGGGAATCAAAATCCTGGACTTGTTGTTTCATTTTAGGAAAGAACTTAGATCTAATGTCTTTGTAATGTTCACACTCTAACATGAAGTTGTTCTGTCTCCAGCTGTCTGTGTGGACAGATCAATCTATCACATTCTTATCAAATCAAATCAAATAACTTTATGTATCTGTAGGAACTTGGTTTGTGTAAAAGCATCAGCATCAGTGCGTGTACAGTTAACATATGTGACAAAAACACACCACACCATCAATGGAAAGCAACATCCATTGGGCAATCACAAGTACTGCTGGACTTAGATGCTGTAAACCACAGCTTAGATAAAATAAGACAGAACAAAGAGATAATATAAGTCCCCCATTAAGTGCATAATAAATACATTAAAGGCAATGATTTTAAAAATATGTTTAGAAGCAGGTACGAAAAATAAATGATGCACTCACATCATAATCACGTCAGTCACTTGCCTTTACATGTGTATTTTTAAATGAGCGTTAAGAGTAATTAAAATCAGATTCAAGTTTTTTTTGTCTTTTGCACTCACTTAAAATAACGCCAACTTTTCTGAATAAGGCATGAGAGCTCTTTCACCCATAAAGTACAGTACTACTTGTCATACACATATTTTATAGTTTTTATAGTATAGTAGATGTATAGTTATATAGTTATAGTAATTTTCCTTAGTTACCTATGCAAATTCTACAGATTTGACAGTTTTACTCACTGAACAATTTATGTTTCAATTTCAGAAAATGTGAATTTGAAATAATCAATTCCTGGTTTGAATGAAACAGGAAATGAATCCGTCTTCCCGTTAACACTTTTGTGGATCTTCATTTTATTACTGTTAAGTGGGAATTACAGACATCATCAAAATGATTTAGATCTCTTATTTTTTAAGCACATGATTTACGACAAATAAAACTCTCATTTAATATGAAGGAACGGTAGAAATTACCAACAAGCTTTAAATGTCAGGAGGAGATTTAAAAAACAACTAACTATAAAGGTAGGTTGCCAATAATTATGCCAAAGTTACATTTTGTGTGTGTGTGTAGTCTATTTTTTGCACCATATTATAATGTTTTTGTTAATTGTTGATGAATATCTTACTACATATATGGAAGGGTGCAGATATTCTAACCAAAACTACAGTATATCTTATTGTTTTGTAGCTTTGAACGCATGTATTGTATTTTTTGTCCCATTTAAAAAAAAAAAAAAATCCATGAATTGTTTTCTGTCTTAAATTATCTATTTTACCTTTTTTTTTATTCAACCAGTTGAGTGTCTTATCATCTAGCTGTGAATCAGATAACGATGCAGAAAAGAAGCAAAACTGTTGTTCTCAAAACTCTGGATAAACAAACTAATTTCTCTTCAGTAATGTCTGAATTTGTAGGTGTAAAGAAAGTAAAAACAATCCTCTCACAGCAGCTTCGCCATTCCAAAAATAACTAATATCTGAATTAAAATGCTATTTCGTACTCCCGTCTTCTCATCAGCATGTGAAAAACTGTATGTTGTTAATGTGGCATTTTAATTTCTTAATCGATAAAATATGTTAGTAAAATAAGAGGAGTAACACAAGTACCCAACTCATTTACTGCAGTAATTGAGTACTAATGCATATATATTTCATCTTCATAAACGAGGAACTGAATTAAATGTTTCTTCCAAAACTTTTCCACTTCTTGAAGTGTTTTCAGCTGAAATATTACAGATACATTGAAACGCCTAAAACTCTTAAGAGAGCACGTATCGGAGAAGGGGCCTCGCCGCTCAATTCAATTACCAGAGCCCTATACACAATCCACAGGAGACAACGGTGCACCGGATGCTCATTTCAACTCCTCCTTCCCAAAATCCCCACAGAAATCTCGTTTGGTCGGACAATGCACTTTTTCCCATTTGAAAAAAAAGAAAGAAAATCAATATCTGGTTTCAATACATGTGGAAACCAATCAATAGCAAGCCCAGACTCTCTTTTTTTTCCTGCCATGCTTTTTCTCCGGTATTCCCCTCCATGTCTGGCAAATGGTAAATAGAAACAATAGTGTATGGTTATTGGGAGGTCAGGGTGCAGCCGGCGGAGAGAATAATGCTGCTGATGAGAGTGCTTGAGCTGGAATCACCCAGGCATCAATGCCGTTAACCTCTCTGTGGATCAGCACGGACAAAAGAGCTGAAGGAACATCAGTCTCTCTTTTTCTCTTTCTCTTTGTCCTCCACGGACACACAAACAAGCGCACATGGGAAAACACATGCATGTAAACTGTACGACGGAGAAAATTCCCCTTTGATTTTTGTGTTTTGTGTTCGAATGAGACTTGATTTGAGCGTCAGTGCAGGATGCCTGGCCGAGAGAAAGCTTATCGTCTCAGTATGTCATATTAAGTCATATTAAGAAAAAAAACTGATGATTATAATGTTGCGTCCAAAAGAAAAATACATGAAAATGAACAAATTCGTTAATAATTCATTCAAGTCCTCCTCTTTACAGATTTTAGAATTGTTTTACAAGTCACTTGCCTTTAAAGCCCATTAAAGAGGACATTAATTATTTGATACCTCTGACATTATTATTATTTTGAAAGTCTGCTTGATACTTGAGTAATTTGTTGGTCCTAACTTTTGCAGGATGAAATGGAAAAAAACTCATTTCATGAAGCAGGAAGTGTATTAGAATCTGGAAGGTGCTTAAAAACACTGACTCATTTAAACAAGTATGTTTAACTAAAAACACTAAAAGCTTCTAAAAGCTTCCTGAATGATGATGTTATTCCACGATAACAAACCTTTTTTTTTTTACTTTTAAATAAATGTGTTTCAGTGTGGAGGCGAGGAATAGTGGCTAAAGTATATTTACAATGTGTCATACTTCTTTGCAGGGTATCTCACAGATGACCGACCGCAGTTTCAGCCTGGGCTTTTCCCGTAGTGATAAGGACTTTTTATTTCACTGAGGACACTGGAGTAAACCAATGTCTCGTCCAGCCTGTGTGATAAAGATCAGGACTCCCGTGCTGCAGGGGACGGCTGGAGAGTGAGGTGAACGGGGAGCGTTGACCCCGACAGCAGCTCAACGGGGGGGGGGGAGACCTCTCTGTGACCTAGAGCAGTGGTCTCCAACCCCCGGGCCGCGGCCCCGTACCGGGCCGTGGGTCGTCTGGTACCGGGACGTGGGTCATCTGGTACCGGGCCGCACAGAGAGAAAAAATAATTTCTGTAGCCCCGACTGATGATGGATGACTCTCAAACTGATGGTTCACAATGTTTTTATTCCTTGGATGTAAATACACTGCAAACACACCGTAAGAGCTATAAAGGAATAAAATAAAATAGAGTTAGTCTTTCTACATTCATATAAGTTTAATTTAACTTAAATACAGACCCACGCAGCTGCTGATCGGCTACCGTTAACCACAATACATGAGTAACCATGGCAACCAAACTCAAGCTGGACATAAATACGGCATAACATTTGCAAAGAAAACAAATCCTCATCAACAGGAGATTTTTGTGTCAGTTAGGCTCCACTTTAGCATTCCTGACACTAGTTTAGACCCCGTCCACACGTAGCCGGATATCTGCGGATATCTGCTAAACCGGAGATATTTTCCTCCGTTTTGACCTGTCATCCACACGAAAACGCAAATAAACGAAGGTTTAAAAAAACTCCGGGCAAAGTGAAGATTTTTGAAAACTCCGTTTATGTAGATGCGTGTGGACACACATAACCGGAGATTTGCGTTTTCGAACGTCACATATGCTCCAAAACAACAACAAATCTGCTCTGACGTGCGCCTTTTGTTTACTACAGATGATCCAGCATCTGTTCTCCAAGCTATTTATTAAATAAATGGTCTCTGCTCTTGACCACCACTTACTGCGTTACACCGACACAGAGGCTCCGCCGTACCCTACACCGTAGGGTACGCGGCGACGCGCACCCTAGGTGTAGGGCCCGCGGCTCCGCAGAGCCCGCAGAGCCGCGGAGCACGCAGAGACGCAGAGCCCGCAGAGCCGCGGAGGTGCAGCTTCCCCGGGAGCTGCAGATGATCTACAGGTTAGAATGCTTATGAAGTGGTCGAAAACGCAGATCTTCGGTTACGTGTGGATGCAAATTTTTTTATAAACGGAGGAGGGAAATATTCGTTTTTAAAAATACCCGGCTACGTGTGGACGGGGTCTTAGTCTTTCAGACACACTTTCTACTGCCGTTAAACTTTAACTGTTAAAGTCTGAAGCGCCGGATGTTTACAAGGTCTCGGTGAGACGCCTTCAAAATAAAAGCACTAAATATCGGTCTCCTTAATATATAACAAATAAAATAAAAGCCTGGCTTTAAATAACGTTAATGAGAAAACAAACATAAAAACACATTGATAGAAATACTCATATTAAAAGTAATTTACAATTTCCATTATTTTATTTTATTTTTTCGAAAATGATGTTTTATTCTTCATTATTATTATTATTATTATTATTATTATTATTATTATTATTATTATTATTATTATTATTATTATTATTATTATTATTATTATTATTCATTATTATTATTACTATAGAGAAAATAACACAGTTTTTAATGCCGATCTTGTCATTTGATTTAGTTTTTATCAGCTACACCTTTAGATTGGGCCGTAAAAATATTATTATTATAAAATATTTATTATTCATTAAACCGGTCCGGTTCAGAAAAGGTTGGGGACCAAGTTGGCTGCAATTGTAAATTCACCAAAAAAACAAGTTTGCACCATCACCACAAGTAACAACACATTTTTTTAATATATTTAGATTTCGTTGGAACATCTATTTAATGAGCATATTGTATTTGTAGGACGTTTATCTTTAATAGAAAAACATAAAAGTGGAGATGCATGCATTGGAGCGATAACAGTCTTTGTCTTTGCGGCTCTAAGTGGTCTTTTGAGAGCTGCAGAATGGGTGCCAGGCTGCTCGGGCATCATGAGAGACTCCTCTCAGCCCAACGAGGACCCCACTTATCCAGCTTGTCATGGCTGTGAGTAAGACACAGTGGGGACTCTGCACGATCTATGGGACCCTATGGGGCTGTTGTCTCATGAAAAAGGAATTACAAACAAATTGCTGAGGGCCAGCACATCATTTCAAGACTCATGGCAAGTTTATGACTTACTAATGTTCGAAATTACATGGTCATGAAAGATTTAATTAATTGAGGGGTTGTATCAGGGAGAAAAAGGGTGTTGTGGGTGTGAGGAGTTAAGGTAAAGCATTCAAGAAGTAGCAAAAAAAAAAGCCTAGCCTCCAAAGCAAAAGAAATAAAATAACGGAGTGATGAGAAAGAAAGTGGTTGCCTCTGTTTGTTATCATTGTTCCAGTGCATTGGTTTTTACTGCCTGAGGAGAATTTAGTGGCTCTCACTATTGTGTGCAAAAGAAAATGTGAGTCTCCAGGAAACGCGACCATTACGATCAACCCCTTGCTGATACCTAATATGCCCTGCGTTCCCCCCATGACTTTGCCAAAGTGTCTGTAATCATATTATTGTAAATGTTGGCGCAGTTAATTGCATGGAGAGGTAAATGGGCTACGCTTGGTGGGTTATGGGGAATTTTTTAAAAGTTTGTTTGCCCTCTGGAGTATTGGAAGCAGTAATAATGGTGGATTGGAGGCGAGAGTGCGAAAATGGGGAAGATGGAGAGAGAAAGTGAGCAGGAGGAGGGCAACACTTAAACCGGGAGTGTTTCTTCTCTTTTGCAGAGGCTATATGATCCCAGCAAATAAAGTGAAAATAATGCAATGCTGTTGATTTGGATGAGTAACCTTATATGTTTTGGATTCAGAGATCCATCAAAAAATGGATGGGTAGCTGTGTGCAGGGAATTGGCAAAGGTCTCTATCAGTCTATGAATTTTCTAAATATTTACAATGGAACAAAGCTCATGCTGAAAACAGTCCTTATTTGACAAAACACCTGACTTACAAATTAGGAATGTTAAGACAAGTCTTATATAAGTCAAACTGTTAGATCACTAAAGAACAACTTGCAAGCCTTCAAATTCTATTGCCACAAACATCTCATCATCATCATCATCATGCAGCATTCATTCCCTCTGGCAACGCTGTTACGCTGGTACTTTTTTATCTTTTATTTGCCTCAATGTGTTAAAATAATCACATTTACATAGTGTTTTCTTGAAGTCTTGATGACACAGTACATACTGTAGCATATCCATCCATTCACACACATTTATACAGTATTTTTCTTTATCTGCATTATTTTACACTGAGACACCAGTACATGGTTCGTCTCTGTCCATCCAATGTTACTTTATCATAAATTATAGGGATGCAATAAGGGATAGGTGGTGACATCTGTCAAACCATGTGATATGTCACATATACAGCAAGGCAAGCCCATTTGTATAGCACATTTCATGTACGAGGCCATTCAAGTGCACAGAGAACACACCGCAAGATGCAAAAATCATTTATTTTAAGTACATTATAATAGAATTAAAATTAACAAATATAAAGAGTAAAAATTTTAATAAATTAGAACACAAATTCAAGTTCCAGTACAGTGTGGGAAATTTAATGGGGGAAGGAGCATTAGGTTGCAAATTGAATCCAATATATAGGAGTTTAAGTTCCATCACAAACTTGCACTCAATCTTTTTATAGCCTTTAGACATGACAATAATCATGATAATTATAATCATGATAATTATAATTATAATAGTGTTGTAACGTCACCTCAAACATGCCCAGCGCTGTGGAATACAAATACTGACAACAAAAGATATCTTGACATTATTATTATTTATATCTTTTTCATGATTTTTGAAGATATAGAACATTTTCAACTGTTTTAAAATCCCTTGACATTTTTTTTATCGTCCAATGCCGTATATCAATCAGTGTAATTACTCTGGAACCAGACATGCTGATACCACGTTGTTTGCATTCATTTACACACTAGTTTATTCCATCCCTCATAAAGGAGCTTAAAGAAAACATGTAAGCGTACTCCGCATAAGAACATATTCCAATTAGATTTCCAAAGTTAAATGATACTAAATAGTGAGCTGTAAACATGCACCTTTGTATTCCCGAGTATACACATTTGCATGTTTTCCGTTCATCTTATTCATGAGGAATAGGCAGGCCGTGGGATGCTGAGGCAAGCCCGACTACCCTGGGCTCGCCCAGGGAACATTACTCATTTTCCAGCTCATTGCTGAGGCTCATTTAGCAAAGTCTCCTCCCAACCATCATCAATATCTCTCCTAAGGAGACCTATAAGCTGGGAAGGACCAGGCTGCCCTGACCTGCTGTGACTCTCACTTCCCCACAACTCGGATAGTTCTGGGAATTAATAAGAAATGATGGGGAGATATTCATGTGTCTCAGGTTTGTAAGAGCGGAAGCATTTTTTCTGTTCTTATTTGCTGTCCTAGATAATGAAGGCAGTGGACGTTGTATTTGTAGTTGATGGGAGCTGAAATCATGTTCATTTAGAACTCACTTTCATTCCCACTATGTCAAATACTACAATTTTGTGAAAGGCAAAAGCGTGTCTGTAATAGACGCATTGTGTCCTTGGGAGTCATAGACATAATGGAGCAGCTGCTGCAATATTTAACATGGCAAGCAAATTGTGTCTAATGCATTAGTGACAAAGATACGATCAGAAAGCAGCAGAGATGATGGTGGAGGAAGTTTTAGGACTTTCATTTTGGAAATCTGCTACTGTATCACGTTTATAGTCACTGTTTCTATTACTAGCCAAGCTTCAAGGTCACTTACAGGTCTGTGTATGTTTATCCAATTTTATTCTGAGTTTGTTATTGTTTAAAAAAAAACACCACAAAATGTCTTCAGTTGACACATCAATGTTAACCCTTGTACTGTGTTTGGGTCAAAATGACCTCATTCTCCTGTTCCTTCTTCCCTCCCTTCCTTCTTTCCTCCCTTCTTTCCTCCCTTCCTTCCTTCTTCCCTTCCTCCTTCCTTCCTTCCTTCCTTCCTTCCTTCCTTCCTTCCTTCCTTCCTTCCTTCCTTCCTTCCTTCCTTCCTTCCTTCCTTCCTTCCTTCCTTCCTTCCTTCTTTCCTCCCTTCCTTCCTTCTTTCCTCCCTTCCTTCCTTCTTCCCTTCCTCCTTCCTTCCTTCCTTCCTTCCTTCCTTCCTTCCTTCCTTCCTTCCTTCCTTCCTTCCTTCCTTCCTTCCTTCCTTCCTTCCTTCCTTCCTTCTTTCCTCCCTTCCTTCCTCCTTTTCTCCCTTCCTCCCTTCCTTCCTTCCTTCCTTCCTTCTTTCCTCCCTTCCTTCTTTTCTCCCTTCCTTCCTTCCTTCCTTCCTTCCTTCCTTCCTTCCTTCCTTCCTTCCTTCCTTCTTTCCTCCCTTCTTTATTTCCTTCCTTCTTTCCTCCCTTCCTTCCTTCTTTCCTCCCTTCCTTCCTTCTTTCCTCCCTTCCTTCTTTCCTTCCTTCCTTCTTTCCTCTCTTCCTTCCTTCTTTTCTCCCTTCCTTCTTTCCTCCCTTCCTTCTTTCCTTCCTTCCTTCTTTCCTCTCTTCCTTACTTCTTTCCTCCCTTCCTTCATTCCTTCCTTCCTTCTTTTCTCCCTTCCTTCCTTCTTTCCTCAATTCCTTCCTTCCTTCTTTCCTCCCTTCCTTCATTCTTTCCTTCCTTCTTTCCTTCCTTCCTTCTTTCCCCCCTTCCTTCCTTCTTTCCTCTCTTCCTTCCTTCTTTCGTCCCTTCCTTCCTTCCTTCCTCCCTTCCTCCCTCCTTGACCCGCAGACAGCACAAGGCTTAAGTTTAGACAGTTGAACTGTCTGGATAGGTAGCCCTGGAAAAACAAAAATGTTCTGGCCTAAAATGCACCTTTTCCCAATGTTACAGTAATGTTGTTATTCCAAACACCAACGGTCGTGAGGTCTGTAACATTCATGTAACACACTCCATTGTTCATTACAGTTCGTTACATGAGGTTATTAGGTGTTTGTTCAACAGAAGGCTGTTGTGTGACACACACACACCCACAGAATGTACACTGTAGAATGTAGATTTCTGACTTCAACATAAACCTCTCTTAATTATCCCCATTCTCTAAAAACCATAGGTGGAATGCAGACTTTTTTAACATCATTTCTATAAGTAAGCTGTCATCTTAATTTGTTTTTAAGTACCCAGCATCAGAAGGTTTGCACCGTGTTCAAGATATTCTAGTTTTCCTCAAGTAAAAGTATTATCAGACAGAAAGTAACAGAAATGTTAGGCTCAGTGTTGTGCAAGTTCCTACTTCTCATGAACTAGTTCAAAGTTCAGTTCACATAGTTTAAAAATGAACAGTTAGTTCATAGTTCACCATTTTCACTTTGAACTAGTTCAAATTCAGTTCATTTCAATATTTTTAGGTGAGAAGTTTGAATGAAACGCCCCC
This sequence comes from Cololabis saira, assembly GCF_033807715.1. Lineage (NCBI taxonomy): Eukaryota > Metazoa > Chordata > Actinopteri > Beloniformes > Belonidae > Cololabis > Cololabis saira. Next base: position 4,065,478 of record NC_084590.1, on the reverse strand, counting down.
CTATCCTAAACTGTTCACTGTAAACAATCATGTATTGTTCTAGTGGCTTTTCAACTTAACTCAGAGGCTGTAAATCTTCAACATTGTAGTCCATTATCAGTTTGTCTCCCTGTTGCAGGTAAATCAACCCCCTGAAGGAGCAGCAGTGACTGGGGTTGTTTGGGGCTGTTGGGTCTTCTTGTTCTTTCCTGATCACTTTGTTTGATTATCAAGGACTCACACAGATGCTTTAACTCCACATGACGTTTCAAATGTGAAGTTGACCAGACAAACGATCGGACTTGTTTTCTCAGCGCAGGTGGACATCATTTACACAGAAATGTTAGGTTTCTACCGTCGGACTCTTTTGGAGACATTGACTGTGTTTCCATGCATCAATAACCCTTTTAAAACCAGAATATTGGCAATAACCCGAATCTGCACGGCCATGTAAACACCAATAACCCCTTTGAATAACCCGAATATTCAGGTTTTTAAAAACCCGAATATGAGCCCTGGGTTACTCCTTTTAAAACCTGAATATTCAGTCATGTAAACACCAAACGGAATATCCCCATCAAACGGAACATTAATTTGTTTTCTGCACATGCTCTGATCACAAGGAATCCTGGTCTTTTGAGTCCAGGAAGTTCTTATAAACACGGAGAAACACAAGACCAGGAGGAGACTAATCACTTCATAAATGTAATGAAGGATATGAACATTTCTGCATTTGTAGACGGTAGAAAGTACCGGGATAGACAGATTTACAAGAAGGTGAGGGAAAAGTTGCACGAAGCAGCATTTGTTTTGAATTTGGATCCAGGAAGAAGAAGCGGAAATGACGGTAATTGCGTCATCACGTTCTCCGTGCGTCGCTGGTTTGATCCAGATATCCCAAATGATTAATTACCATGGAAACGGAATATTCTGAATGTTTCAGTAACCGGGATATTAGCAATAACACGAATTTTGACTGCATGTAAACGTAGACACTGAACTTGGGAAAAAAGCCTTCAGATCTGCTGCTCCCTGGTCCTGGAATGACCTTCAGCATGACCTTCAGAATGACCTTCAGAATGACCTTCAGGATGACCTGAACCTGAACTCATCACTCTGGGGGAATTTCATTCCATTTTAAAGGATGGGGAAACTAATTTTCTATGCCAATGTGATTGTTTTTAATCGAATAGTACTGAAGAGTTTTACATTATACGGACCTGTCGTGTTCCTGAGTTTATGTTGTGTGTTATTTGTGTCCCTGACTATAGTGTGTGACTGCTGTTTGTTGTTGTTTATTTCGCTGTTGTAACACTGTTTCTGCTGCCCTCTTGGTCTTGGAAAAGAGATTTTAATCTCAATGAGTCTTTACCTGGTTAAATAAAGGAGACTTAGGCTGCGTCCCAATACTCCCCCTCGCCCTCCTTTTCTTCCCTAACCCTAACTTTTGCGCGTTCCCGTGAAGGTAGTGGTGTCCCAATTCCTCTTTTCACCAAGGGGGAGGGGGCATAACGAGGGCTAGGGGCTGAGAATAGCCCCTTCAAATCGAGGGATTTCAGATGCTGACTTGGCGAGCGAGGGGGTATGAAAATTTCCCAGAATGCTTTTCGTCTTCATTTGCGGACTGAATCAAAAAAAAAACATGGCGGACATTTCTTATTTTTTTGTGAATAAAATCAATATTTTGAGTTAGTTTCTGCCTAAAAATGCGTTTTGATTACATTTCTAGTTGCAAACCAATATTTTACTTTCATAATATTCACTCAGTGAATGTACATAATCACTTTTTTGTCCGTTGTTCGCTAAGATCGCGCCGGAGTAAAGGCTGTTAGGTTACGCCGTAGGCTACGTAACCTACGCCGTAGGCTACGTAAGCTACGCCGTAGGCTACGTAAGCTACGCCGTAGGCTACGTAACCTACGCCGTAGGCTACGTAAGCTACGCCGTAGGTTCTGCATCGATTTGACTCGCCGACCGAAGGCAAACAGGCAGACTCGTCTCAGAGAAATAGAGAGAAATAATCCTGTGACTCGTCAGATTTGTTTTGGATGTTTCTGATATAATAGTTTTCAGAAACCACAAAGTAATCCAGCTGTTATCTGGGTAATTTACACACTTTCAGATAAAGTTGCAGAAGATCACGCCAGAATAAAGGGATTTATGGTTCCGCGTTACACCAACGCAGAGACTACGGCGTAGGTTACGTAAGGTCTGCGTCGATCTACGCGGCGCCGCGCGCCGCACGCCGTACCCTACGCCGTAGGCTCTGCGTCGATTTAACGCGGACCCAAGCTCCGGAGCCGGCAGACAGAAATCTCTAAATTTCGGGTCAAATTTCTTAACAGGCGTTATTTGGATAAACTGAGCCCCGGTTGCGGATCTTAAGGTTACCTTTATACCTGAAAAAATATTAAAACTTAATAAAGTGCCATATTAACAGCGCTACAGCTGAAATTAAAACAGCTTTTGGCTCTCTGCTTCCTGATCAGGTTAGGGATGAAAACGAGGGGTAGGGGGGGAATTGGGACAGGCACCTGGGCCAAGTGCCCTAGATTTCATGTGCCCTAAAATATCCCCCTTCTTTTTTAAGGAAGAAAAGAAGGGCGAGTGGAGAAAAGAAGGGCGAGTGAAGTTGAATTGGGATTGGGCCTTAACTTGTGAAATGAGAAGGAGGATTATTCCTAAACAGTGAAGCTGAATCTCACATAATGTGAACAGTTCAAATTCCAGTTCTTGATGTGCAGAATGAACAAGTTCACATTCAAGTTCTTTATTTGCAAATATGTTGCGTTTAGTTGAACGTTCTCACAGAAATTAACGTGTTCAATGCACTACACTGGTTAGGCTGTATTGAAAAACACGCACACAGAAAAGATCATCCTCGCACAATATATAAATGACCTAACTTTTCTTTCATCATCAAAGTCAGCCCCCCCTTTTTTTCTTATTTTGACAATATCTTGGCAAACCAAGCAAAGACAAACATGCAGATGCGTGCTGCATCCTTGATGGAGGATGCTTCTTAATCCTCTCCTGTTTGTTTCTATTAAGTGGAGTGGGTGAGAAAAGAGAGCGGAGAAATGTGTAGATTGAATGAACAGTAAATGTTAGCAAGAGTGATTCCCTTTTACATTTGATGTTATAATCTTATCTGGTGCTGACCTATTTGTATGACACAAAATAGTGTAGCAGGTGTGATGAAAGCTCTGGCCTTTCAGTGAGCTAGAAGCATCAACGTTTATGACAAAGCTCAGAGAAAAGCTACGTGACCCGTGCTGCGGTGACTTGTGGCAGTGGGGAATGATTTGGGATTAAAATCTTCAAATAAACCTGAACGAAGTGCCAATGGCCACGGTTACATGATGTTTTTTAATTCGGAATTAATTATTCCGAATTAAATAATTCCGAATTAAACTATTTTCCTTCTAGTTTACATGGAAATAGTAATTCTGAATTGAGGTTTACATGGAAAACACGTTTGATGGTCTTTCTCCAATTCCTCTCCAGGTCTGGGGGTTGGGAAGGTTCTGATTGGATAGGGGGGGGGACCGGAAGTTAAACTACCGGAAGAAAAACTAACTTAGCCGCTACAACTTTGAAAAGCTCACAATTTTGATGTTTCCTGTTTCCATCTGTTCTTTTAATGATTTCTATTTATTAAATAAATGATCTCTGCTCTTGACCAGCGTTTACTGCTGCTGCATCTTGAAACTTTGTTTGGAAAACCAGCCCAGCAGGAATATAAGATCATGGAGACAGACGGGCGAGGGAACGAGCAGAAAGAAAGACCGGTGTTCTGCCAATGCTCCCTAATGGTTTTTCTACCTTTGTAGAGCTTCAATTTTACTGTGTTTTACTCCCTAAACCACTTCCTTTTCCCCCAAGTGGTCCTTGTTTCTTGCCAGGCCGTCATTGTAAATAAGAATGTTCTTAATGACCTGCCTGGTTAAATAAAGTCGAATGACTGAATGAATATCAAATAAAGCGATAGAATTGTTGTTTTTTTCTTTCTCTTTATTGTATAATGTTCACAAAGTGTAAAGCAATTCATGTCATGGGTAGTGTATTTTGAAGGATCAAATACTCAACATCCTTTATTATCAATTTTACATCGTGCAAGAAATGATGCAAACTTTGAAATTGCCTGTGCGCATGCGCAGAACCACAAAGTAGCCGGAATGAATTTAAAGAGGAATGAGTGTATATATGGTCGCGGAATTATTCTATTCGGATTTAAAATGGGAATAAACCAGCCACTTACTTCGGAATTAAGTTTAATTCGGAATAGCCATTTTCATTTGTAATTAGGTGTTTACATGGTAATTCTTAATCATTTTAAATCAGATTTTAATTCTGAATCAAAGAGGAATTAAACTTCCCATGTAAATGCACTCAATATGATCACTTGGTTACATGTGATATATAGAATGAAACAATGAGAAAATGCTAGAAAAATCAGCGGTCATCAGCAGCTCATTTAGCCTGTCACAGAGGGCGAGGGATGATGGAGCGGAGGCTGGAAACTGTTGGAGGGTTGATGGAAGGGCAAAGGGGCTCGTCGTGCTGTGATAACCTGCTGACGAAAGTGCTGTATGATTGGCAGCATCTCTACACTTTGACAGGTCCTTTAAGGTGTGTTTTCTTTGTCCTCAAACCAGCTTTTTTCATCATCACAGGTTTATACTTTGTCAGCAAACTTGGAAACAGGTTTGTCAAGGGTAATAAGGAACAGTCAGAATGGAGCTGCTGAAAACCTGCAGTTACATGTATGAACGCTGTGTATCTTTATTTAACTTGAATGTAGTAAACTTAAATCACATGGGTTTTACCACAGAACGGTCTCCCAACAACGTTTAAAATATGAAAATAAAAAAGTAGGTGACTCACACTGTTATTACTAATGTTGATGGTTCTACTTTTTATTCTTTTATTTCATCAGCTGCTAAACAAGCTTCTGTGGGTGAACATTTTAAATATTGTGATGCAGTTTTGAACAATATAGCTTTACTCATTTTTATAAATTTGCACTTGTGTTAACATCAAACGCTATAGATTAAATAAACTTCATACTTGTTCAATTGTTTGCTTTATGCAGATATTTGGCAATGGCATACAGTTGATATTTTTTCCTCATTTCAATATTTCTAGAAAGAACGCAAGTAGTATAGTAGTATATTCAATGATGCGTTTTTTTAAAACAGATTTTACACAGACTGTGCAATGTATCAGAACATAAATAATTGCTGATAGCTGCAGTGTGCCTCCAGCCAAAAAGAAAGCATGGAAATGAAGTGTAAAATGCATATGATTAGGCAAATACAATTTCCTTAGAGTCTGTCTGTGTGTGAGGGTGAATATGTGTTTATGCGAGCAGGAAGCAAATAGAGTTGCACAAAATTATGCATTTTAAATAGACAATTACATCTGGATTTCCACATCTAACATTTGTTTTCATTAAATTGCCATTCCAGCATGTTTATGTTTACATCCCTAGATTTCACTAAATTTGCATCAAATTACGTGATAAATGATACACAACTGTTTTACAAGACTTGTATGGAGAGAGACTTCGACGTGATACCTGCTTCTTGAATGTCATTCACAGAAGAACAATAGACTTTTTCTTAAAACTGATAACTTCTAGGTTAAAGAAATACTTTTTTTTTTTTAAATATGCTTGATCTGACCCTGTAGCAAGACTGAGCAGGTATAGACCACGGCCGGATGCATGTTCATCTTAAATGGAACTTGAAACGATTTCTTTATGTAATTTTACAACTAGCTTGTCATACGGAACTGTATCTCTCCCTGTTTAGTTGCGTTTCTGAAAAACAAGTAACAATCTCTGTTATTTTGATGAAAAATATTAACAATAGACTCAAAAACATGATTGGACTCGCCCAATGAATAAACAAAATTTCTCATTCCAAAGGCAATTTTGAACACAGGCAATTTTCTGTGCTTTGCAGGCGACCCTGCACATCTGTTTGTCTATTATGGTGGAGAATGTGTGTATGTCTGTGCTCTTTTTTTTTTTTGATCAAATCAACAACTGCATGGACATGGGGCATCCATCATGACCTGACCACCTCTACTGCCTGTGTGTACTTGAACAGGTCCAACAAGTGGTAGCAATTTTCCTTTTTCATTTGTTGACCACTTGACCATGTGCTTTCCTCAGCTCCAGCAGATGAGCTTTCATTCATGCTCGACTTCTGGTCTGTACACACCTGTGAGCTCTGCACCGAAACACCGGCGACGGAGTCACGGCGGCATATCACACTCTTCTACGGAAATAGATCTCGCAACGCAACCATGACCAAAACAGAGGAGAAAGAATGAACTGCAGCAAAAAAGAAAATGTAACTTAAATATACGTCTCTGGGTGTAAGTTATTTTCCTTTGTTCCCACAGACCCTTCATTTTTCATTCATTAGGGCCCGAGCACTGACAGTGCTAATGCCCTATTGTATCTCTAGGAATTGTTCTCGTTTTTATTTTTCCGACGAAATGAGGGCCCCCCTAAACGTGCCCCAAAATTAACCAAATTTTGCACGCAAGCCAGGCCTGGATAATAATTTGATATTTAATGGTTTGCATTAATGGGCGTGGCCCAATGGCTCAACAGCGCCCCCTAGAAAACTTTGTGCCTCAAGCCCCACAATACGGTTTGACGTACATGCACGAAAATCGGTACACACCTGTACCATGTCGCAACTTAAAGAAAAGTCACTTGGCGCCATGGCCGAAACCCAACAGGAAGTCAGCCATTTTGAATTAATCGTGTAATTTTGGCGCAATTTATGCCATTTCTTCGGCCGTTAATGCGTCCCGAACCGTAACGTGCACCCAGGTGTGTTATACATCAAAATGTGTGTCTCCATCCTAATGGGCATTACTTTTTTCAATCAAAAGCGTTACCGTGGTGATGATAGATGCCAAAAAGCGCGCCCGCTACATAAAGATTCGTGGGTGGTGTCATCGGACTCGATTTTGAGGACTTGACCTTCATTGGCATGAATTAGCCCTGCCCCTTCTTCTGATTGGTCGATATTTGATAGTTCCTATTTTCTGCCATAATTCTTTTAATGGTTTGACATAAAGAGTCATGGTGGCGTCATCGGACTTAGTTTTCGAGTCCTTGACCTTTATTAGTGAAAATTGCTGCTTGCAGCTTTAATTTATTTTTGTTTTGTGTTGATTCTGATTTGTTAACCCTTGGGGTTTTGCAGGTGTTTGTGTTTTAATGTTTGTATTTTTGGTGCTGCTGTGAACAAGAAAGCTGTGGTATTTTGTTTGCTGGATTTTGCAGGTGAAACCGTAGAGACTAAAGAGATGGTCCAGATGTTGTTGTTTGCTTTCCTAGTTTCTTGTGCTTTGTCTCCCCCCTGTCTTGTGCTGTGACTCTAGGGAGGGGGGGGGGGTGGTTGGTTGGTCCTGGCTGTTTTGGTGAAAATCAAAGCTCATCATCAGTTCAGGCCACATAATGGACCAGTTTAGAGGAGCTTTGTCACATTTAATAGTTTATTTAGTTATGTAGTATTCTGTTGAGAGTTAATATGGAAATTGTTAAAACAGAATGATTGCAGTTATATGCATTGAAATTATTTTGGGAGGAAAATTAAGGTCACACATGTTGGAACAGGGGCAGCACGTGGCTTGATGATTCCCGGTTCGACTCCCTGGCCCGGCAGGGTCTTTCTGTGTGGAGTTTTCATGTTCTCCTCGTGCTTGCGTAGGTTCCCTCCGGGTACTCCGGTTTCCTCCCACAGCCCAAAAACATGCGTAGTAGGTTAATCGGTGATTCTAAATTGTCCGTGGGTGTGAGTGTGAGTGTGTCTGGTTGTTTGTCTCTATATGTGGCCCTGTGATGGACTGTCCAGGGTGTAACCCCTGCCTCTCGCCTGTAATAAGCTTGGATAGACTCCAGCAGACCCCCGTCACCCTGAAAAGAATATAGCGGGTATAGATAATGGATGGATGGAAGAAGTGTAAAATGGCTACAATGGGATAAACCCGTGTAACTTTATTTCAACATTTCAACATTTTCCAATGTACCATTATTTCATAACATTTGGCATAAATTGCACATTTCTTGCATTGGTGGGTCCCATTCCTGTAAAGTCTCTGTTATCAATGACATCAGTAACTAAAGCTCACTGACATTTTGAAAACACTGGACGATAACTGCTACTCCTGACAATCCTGACAAACTTGGACTAAGACAGTGGTAAAGAATAATTCAATTCAATTCAATTTTATTTATATAGCGTCTATTACAACAGAAGTTGTCTCTAGGATCTTTCCAGAGACCCAGAACATGAGCCCCGAGCAATTATTACATTAACATAACATAAACAATGGCAGGTAAAAACCCCCTTAGTAGGAGAAAAACATTAAGTCAAGTAGTGGCAAGGAAAAGCTCCCCTTTAGGAGGGAAGAAACCTTGAGCAGGACCAGGCTCATAAGGGGGGACCCTCCTGCCGGAGGCCAAAAAGATGACTGGACTGGAGGGCAAAGGTAGTTAGATTGTCTTGAATGGATGTTTCTGGTGCCCATATCTTAAATTCTTAGCTATGGGGCCATACTACATTCAAGTATATTTCACATGGTATTCTTGTTAGTTGACTGCATGTGAAGGTATTCAACCATTGGCCACAAAACTCCAGACAATGCATTCCAGTTACTTTTTGTGAGTGTCTGTGTCTGTGTTATGAGTCTTGTATTGCAATGTGTGTTTACAATCTCGAAGTACGGGGTAACTGTAACTAAAAAATGAAACTTTGGGGGTTTAGAGTTTAATTCTACAATGTTATGATAGATTCCTTCTATGTCCTCAGTGCACAACAGTGTCAGGCTCTCTCCTCAGCTTCTACGTTTGGGTCTTACTTGGAACCACTTGATGCTTTCTCTTTGGCCTTCTCTGCTGCTTCATTTTCCTTTCTATCTTCCTGTTGTTTTTCTCGCATGCATCCAGCGTTTTCCTCTCTCAAGCAGCAAAGACAATAGGACCCTGGATGTAGCCAGCCATGGGGCCCCCAGTTGACTGAATCTTTTCACAGCAAAGCCCAAGGGCTTCGGGGTAAATCCTACAACTTGGCATGGTAGCGTGCCAGCTTAAGGATGCCAATGTCCGCCAGCATTGCAGCACTCTTCATTTGCAGCCTCCTCTCACAGTTTTACCATTTTTTTTTTCTCTAGACAGTGTGTTTCTGTCTATCCATTTTGTCTTTCAAATTTCCTGGCTTTTCCATTCTTTAGCTCCTCTTTGTCTTGGCAAACCGCAGTGTACTGAGTGTTCCAAACACATTTTTAAAGGGTGTTATATTCACAGCATTCCAGTTGGCAAGCCTCCGTTTAAAACACAATGCCAATAAAATACAAGCCCTTATATCTGATATTAGTGCAACCCCAATTCTGAAAACTTGGGATGCTATGTAAATATTTATAAATTTCATAAATCTGTGTTTCATTAAAAAAATAGCTATATAAAACACATTAAAAGTAGATTCTGAGCCACCTTGAGGAAAAAAACTGTTGATGACAGATCTCAAAAAGGTTGGAGAAGCATATGGTACCCCTGTGTAGCATCCTGTCTCCTCTAAACCAGTGTCTCCCAACCTGGGGTCCGGGCCCCCCCTGGGGGGGGGGCGCCAGAGATCTCTGGGGGGGCACGAAACTTTGTCTGCTTTAGGATATGCAGTTGTAAAAATGATATGTTAAATAAATAAAAAAATCATAATAACACATCTAATGGAATGCAGTAATCCAAGTCTGTATAAACCCACGTAGTATTTTAAAATGACCAAAATATATTTCTAAGTTATTTAGCAGGATAAAAACTTAATAACTTATTATTATATCATTATTCAACATTTAATCATACTTCTACTCCGACAGGTTGTTAAAGGAAAAATGTTAAAAAATGTTGCTCTGATATTAAAAGAGACATTTTTCAGAAATTATTTTATGTCCTTGCAATTATTTTCTGTGCGTATTTTGTACATTGGTGACACAAAATGAAGGTGAGAAAGTCATATGTATACAGGGTAAACCAAAGAGAAATGTATCACAAAAACATAATTAATGTTCATTTTTTCAATTAAAGATTTGTAACAAATCACTTTACTCTTTTGGTGCTAGTACGTACGGGTCGGGGGCCCGGCTGGTCTTAGACACAAGTAGGGGGCGGGCTCCAATGAAAAAAGGTTGGGAACCACTGCTCTAAACAACTGGCCATATACTGTATATCACTGAGGGGACACTTGTTTTGGGGGAGGAATGTCGTTTCATTATTGTCTGATAAAGGATTCAAGCTGCTCAACAATGCTGTGTCTCCTTTTATATTTTTCATTTTGTTTTTTCAAATCTTTTCAGTTGGCAAAAGATCTGGAATCAGCCAGGTCAGTTGAGCATGTGCACTCTGGTACTAAGAAGTCATGCTCTCATTGTCTTTCTGAACATTTTCCCTGGGGAACAATATACAAATTTGACTGGATGGGATTTTACTGTATGTTGTTCTAAATCGTATAACATAACTTTCAGGCATGAATATCTATTCCAGATGTGCAGGCTGTCGATCATTTAGGCAATGATGCACTTCCGTACCATAAGAGATGCTGAGCAAGAGAAGAAGAGAGAGAAGGGAAAAAAAAGTCAGTTGTATCCAACAAATCAAAATGATTTTTGCTATCTCAGATAGCTTCTGTTACTGCTTGGAGCATACAAAAGCAAGACTACCAAGACATACTGTATCTTGTGGAAACATACAATCTTTTCTTTGTTCTGAGGGGATAATGGCTAAAGTGGCATGAATTTGTGAACCACCCTTTATTCTATCGCCTCTCAACATTCCATACAGGTGTCAATCACCCAAATGAGTGGCTTATGTTATGACAAGTTTAGAAGATAAGATAAGATAAGATAGTCATTTATTACTCCCTCAATGGGGAAACTCACGTGTTAGCAGCAGTACACTTAATACACACACACACACACACACACACACACACACACACACACACACACACACACACACACACACACACACACACAAGTAAAAAAGTAAAATATATATATAATTACAAGATATGGACAATATATACATTGCGTTGGAGATAAAAAAAATAGTGCGAAGAAAAAAAACAGTGCAAAAAAAAAGCAGGTAGAATGAGGTAGACAGATATTGCAGATATGGTTAATGCACATCTTGTTATTGCACATGTTATTTATTGTCCGTTGCTACTGTGATCATTCCTGGTTATTTAGTCTGATGGCAGCGGGGAGGAAGGACCTGCGATGCCTCTCAGTGAAGCATCTTATCAAAGAACCGCACTGAGATGAGCAGATGCCAGTGAAAAATCATTTTTTCCTAATGAAACAGTTTAGATGCAAGTTATTATATATATATATATATATATATATATATATATATATATATATATATATATATATATATATATTATATATATATATATATATATATATATATATATATATATATATATATATATATATATATATATACATACATATATATATATATATATATATATACACATGTATGATCTTATTGTATGTAAAGATTTTTTTTCCATTAGGTTCATGAGGTTAGTTCTCAGTTAGATCTGGTTTATTGATAATCTGACTGCCATAACACATCATCCAAATTAGCATTATTATCATCTTCTTAAATATTGTCTGTAACGGAAATGATTTGAAAAAAAGAGTTTTGTCTTTTTCTTCTAAATACAAAGACTTTTCACTCCTTTGAACTCCTTTGTCCCTCGTGCCATCAAACTGTTCAACTCTTCACTTGAGGGGAGGAGGGCAAAGAAGAGCTGAAGAACAGAGGGACTGTGGGGGTCAGTCAGTCAGTCTGACCAACAACAAACCGGACTGTGCAATAAATTTGTGCAATATTACATAACACTTATTTCTTTTTTATCCATATAATTGTATTTATGGCACTGCGCTTTTTGTTTTTATTTTAATTTTAGTTTTTATCTTTATTTTAGTTTTTTCTTCTCTGCATATATATATTAATGGTTAATACCATGTTGGTATGAACCTAAGGCATATATATAGCTGCTGTGTTTGCGGTCTATCATAGTGCATAACATTTGGTTGGTGATACTGCCAAGTCTTCTTGCCTTCATTGGCTGTTTTGAGTATGCTGCTAGAGACAAGCATTGCTTTATATTTACAGACACTCAGATTGGGAATAGTAAAGTAATCACATTACCACCAAATGCTTGATGATTATTTGCACCAGTAATCAAGCCCCCAATGATGGTTGGAGGGGCAAATTAGAATTAAAATTGACCTGTTGGTTAGACCGACCCCTTAAATGCAAATGAACAAATGGCTGTTGCGTATCAGCTACTCAGGGACTGGAGCTCCACGTGTGTAGCTTTCAGCTCCATAATAAACACTTGGAGATCCTGAACTCTCATCTGTTTTATGTTCATGCCACAAAATATTTTAAAATGATGTGTCTGGGGTACCTGTAATTCCAGTTCCAGGTATTCAGGAAAATGGGCATTTGAATTTATTTCAGTCCATTTCCTAGATCCAAACAAAACAGAGCTAAATGTCTGCCAGTCTAACGCCCTGAAGATTAACAAGGATGTCGACATTTGTTCTAAAACAAATCAAAGCAATAGTGCTTTTAACAATACCTAACGTCATTTCACTGCCATTGTTATAAAGCAACCCATCTATCCATTTTCCATACCTGTTAAATCCTGTGCAGGATCACGGAGGCCTGCCGGAGCCTTTCCCACCTCATTACAGGTGAGAGGCAGGGGAACACCCTTGACAGGTTGCCAATCTATCGCAAGACCACATATATAGACAAACAACCATGCATGCTCCCACTCACACCTACAGACAGTTTAGAACCATAAATCAATCAAGCTTGATTGTTTTTGGACTGTGGGAGGAAGCTGGAGTACCCGGAGGGAACCCACACAAGCACGGGGAGAACATGCAAACTCCACTCTGAAAGACTCCCGGCAAGCCCGGGAGTCAAACCAGGAATATTCTTCCTGTAAGGCAACAGTGACCCATTGGTTTATGAAGAGGCGTTTGGAAGTCTCGTTTTATTTGTATGGGACACAGCCATGTTGCTCAGGAAGCCATTGAGAATCCACCGTAATTCAATCAAAGTTAAGATTGGCTACCAACTCCTTCAGCGGAGTCCCGCTGAAATCGCTCCAGAGCTGCTCTCAGACCTTTACAGCAGGATATACCGGTTAACATGTTCTCAACAGTGAAATAAAAAATTACTGGTGCATTTTGCAGACACTGCGCCAGTACAAATGGCTGATTGCTTCACTAAGTGCGTTAGCGTGACAATACGGATGAGGAAGTGATAGTGGCTAGCCATTGGCTAAGTGGACTGTCAATCAATATTATAAATAAATGAATCGCTTTATATAACCCCCTCCTGACGTTGTACCAAGGAATTCACCCCCTCAGACTTGTCACAAATGAGAAATACAATGATTGAGAAACAGTGTTTTGAACCACACTGTTAACATGTTTATTTTTTGCTCTAAAGTTGGACATTTAAACATGGAGGTCAATGAAGATTGACTGGCTTTTGGAGCCAGCCTCCAGAGGCCCATCAAGGAACTGCAACAAATCTTTGTTCTGTATGGGCCTCAACAGGGAAGTTAGTTCAACAGTGCTTGGTAGCAACGCAGCCTTTGTCTCAGATGAATTAGCTAGCTCGGGCTTCAGTTAGCTAATATTAATCACCAATAACCTCAAATAATGGTTCTACTGAGCACAGGGTGCAGCGTTATAACCAGGGCTCTCAAGTCTCACACATTGAGCGTGAGACAAATGCATTCCAACAAATTCACTTGCTCATGCACCAATTTCAACAGCCCATCTTACAAATGAGTCAAAGGTACTCCGCACTTAATTTTTTGTTGCAGGGTGAGGTCTGAGTTTCAGCTTCAAGTAGGCTACCCCCCAAAAAAAATCTCACTTTAAGCAAACTTCAAAACACCCCTGGTTATAACTTTAAATCTAGTGTTAGTTTGCTAGCAGTATCGTAAACTAGGATCTAGTGCTGATCTGAAGTTGTGTAGTACTGTAACTTCAGAACTACTACTTGCTGTGTTGCTATAGTTGTGATGTTCCATAGTGCAATGGTTCTCAAGTTTTGCCTTTCCAAATTAAAATAATTAAATGTAAATTAACTTAATCTTACCACTGTGGTGCATGAGCAGTGTGGATTCTGAAGTCATGGCATTTCTCAGGCTTGCACTGTAATCTACACAGCCTCACCTCATTTGAATGCCCCTCACAGTGAGGTCGTCCTTTTGTGTCCAAAATTTGCCTAAAGCATCTTGGGACAAGGTTTGCACAGTCACTATATTGTAAAACTGTAAAAAAAAAAAAAAAAAAACCCTGATAGATTGCCCGCATTAACAACAGTACCTAAGGTACTAACCATTAATATATATGAAGACAGTTGTTTTCTTACAGATAGGTCAGTTGTGTAGTGTGTAGCTCATATTCATATAGGCCTATAATTAATTCATTTCAGCGTTACTGTCATTTAGCCCACTTTAATTTTTTTAAACAGGCAAAATTCAGATCAACATTACTACAGAATGCAGCTGCCAAAATAACAACAGTTCAACACCACTGATTTCACAAACAGGCACAAGTTGTCCCAGGGATATTTTATTGTTTTGCATTTGTTTTCAGCGTTCCTACATTATAAACTGGAGAGCACATTGTTATCGAACGTCAAAAGGCTTTCAAAAGGTGATGATGTTTTGCTTAACTATTGGTAGAAATGCATGAACTCTGGTGTGGTATGAACTCTGTCAAAACAGCAGAGAAACATGAACATGAGCATTCATGTAAAAATTGTTTTGTCAGTTGAAAACAGTTTATCATAATTTTGTTAAAATAATACATTTTTCTGATGATTTCATTACAGTGTCCTTGAAAAGAGTAGTTCATGCCGAATGTGGTAGAATGTGTTAAAGTGCATTAAAGTCTGATGGAATTACACCTGTTTATTCCGGGATAGGAGTAATTGTAACGTGCTGATAAAACTGGTGATTTGAATTGTAACCATGAAACTGTCGCAGGTTCTTGTGTCGTATTCTGGTCTATTTTCTTCTTTATCGGACTGGATACTGAAAACCTTGACTTTTTCACTTTGAGCATCTTCATAATTTCACTCATCATTAAATCTGCTCTGCATTCTGCACCTGCTGCACTCCCCCCTCCCCACACACCCCCCCCAACTCCCCTGGTGCTGAACTGGGATCTGATCTGAGACAGCTGCTACAGAGGATTAAATCTGGTCTTTAAACAAACACATGGCCCTGAAGCGCTCAGCAGGGGCGAGGGGCAGGGGTCCAGCTCCAGGGCCCACTGACAGTGAACCGTCCCTGGGGAAGACCCAGAGAGGAAAGGCCTCAATGTAATCTGATGACACCCCAGAGCTCCTTAACAGGGCTGCATTAGAACAGAATTATTTTAACTTGACGTGTGAATTCAATATAAAAACATGGTACAGATTACCAGTGCCAAATATATATTTGGATTGAAGTATTGTTCATTTTAGCCACAGATATCCTTTTAGTACGGTGGCCGAGACCCGCCATTGCTGAAAATAAAAGTAACGCTGCAAACAAAAACAAACGCCGCTGAAAATAAAGTAAACGCTGCAAATAAAATAAGCGCTGCAAACAAAAAGAAACGCCGCTGCAAATAAAAGAAATGCTGCAAATACAAAGAAACCCCGCTGCAAATAAAATAAACCTTGCTGCAAATAAAATAAAAAAACGACGGAAATGAAAAAGCCACAATGGAAGTGAATTACCGGGGACTATTTTTGCTGATGCACCGGTGTTGCACATTAAAAATTACACGTAGCGACGTTGAACACTAACCTTTTCACTTATTTTCTCGTTCGTTGTTCTTCTTATTCCTCGCTCTTCTTATTTCTTCCTTTTCACTTACGTCCTCTTCGTCTTCTTCTTCTCCTCTCACGTAAAAAACACTGGTGCATCAGCAAAAATAGTCCCCGGTAATTCACTTCCGTTGTGGCTTTTTTATTTGCGTCGTTTTTTTTTTTTATTTGCAGCAGCGTTTCTTTATATTTGCAGCATTTCTTTTATTTGAAGCGGCCTTTGTTTTTATTTGCAGCGTGTCTTTTATTTGAAGCGGCGTTTGTTTTCATTTGCAGCGTTTATTTTATTTGCAAAGCGTTTATTTTATTTTCAGCAGCGTTTGTTTTTATTTGCAGCGTTTCTTTAATTTTCAGCAATGGCGGGTCTCGGCCACCGTATTTTAGCCTTTGACAGGGTAAGGATTGTTCAAAACTCCAGTTCAGCTCCATTTTGGAAGGTGAAGTGTCTTTCTCCTACATCTTTCGTTACATTTGTCTCTGCATTGCGTCTCTAATGACTTCAGACAAGGGTCATCTCTGCAGATTCACAGACGCGATCATGCTAAATGTCTCTATTTGCATTGCCATATTTTTCCCCCAGAAGTAAGATACTTGGAAAAGGAAGGGGGGGGTGGCATCCATCTCTGTTGTCGTTGACAGTCCCCATTAAGACGCTGAGCATGCTGAGGGTTGAGCCAGTGAGACAACCACAACTTGTTTCTCACTCAGTTGTGACAGCAAATGCCCCCCCCTCCTCACGAGAGATGGCAGGTGAAAAAGAAGAAAAAAAGATGAGTATCAGAAAAGGAGTTGGGGTAAAGATTGGGAGTGGGGGTGGGGCATAATAACAAAAAAAGAAAAAAAGTCACTCCTCTCTCCTTCGGTCTTTCTTAATGTATTTTTCTTCCTTAGTTCTACCGTTAAAATAATTTATCAATTATTGCTGGCAAAAAATTTAACAAGTAAAACAATGAGATGGCCCTGGGGGCTGCCTTCCCCCGTCTAAATTAGTCTGTGCATTTTAGAAGAAGGTCACTTGTTCCTCCTCTACCCAAAGCAACCCCCACCCCTACCCCACCTCTTGCTTCCACTGGATCAGCGACACGTTCTCGGGTGTGATAGCGCTGACCTGAGTTTGAATTTAGAGTGTTCATTAATAGGATATTATGCCATATGCTCACTGCACTGTCATATTGTAATGTCTGGCACTGGTTTAAGAATTTGTAATTAGCA
Organism: Cololabis saira; assembly: GCF_033807715.1. Lineage (NCBI taxonomy): Eukaryota > Metazoa > Chordata > Actinopteri > Beloniformes > Belonidae > Cololabis > Cololabis saira. The sequence continues at coordinate 4,048,338 of NC_084590.1, read as the reverse complement.
CTGCTATAATGAAAGGACTGGAGGGGCTAATGCTAACTGTAGTGCAAAAAAGAGATTTGCACTTCAAATTGTAGGCTGGCAGAATCAGTCACCTGCTGATTTGCTGGCTCACCGAGCGAGAGCACAAGACCTTCATGGGGCACACTGTTCAAGAATCATAGAGGAGAGAACTAGCTTGTTCAAAAATCCACAAGGTAACAACTATTTTGCATTAGTTTTAGGCTTTGCAGTAATATTATTCAAAATAAAAAGTTAAATAAAAAAAAAACAACAGTTTGAAGATCATGCTTCTTTATGCTCACAACAATGTGCTATTACATCTGTTGACTTGAGTTGAGTTATACTTTAATGTCCACTAGGGACATTTGTTTTAGGCATCAAATACATGCATAGCGTATAAAAAAACATACAATCAACACATAGAGACAGCAACAGATATCAGACTCAATACCACAATAAAATTAGTAAGAAACCAAGCAGCAGTGAACGACATGGCAGATACCCTAGGCAGAAATTGCATCTATCCCGGAACCTCATTTCATTACACTTCATTATTGGTACACTATGAAAAAAAGCAAGAACAAAGAATAAAAACAAGCTTTTTCCTCATTTCCTCATTAGCTGTTGTATAATCAGGATACGTTATCAATTGACCTACTCGTAATTGACCAGTTGTGAATATGGTGATTCTAAATATATCAGTAACTTACAGTATTTTATATAGAAACTATATTTGACATTTAAATTACATTGTTATAAAGCAAGTATATTGATTCCAAATTTCAGATTACTCTTATTTTTTCAAGTTTTTCTTTTTAGTACATCTAGAAATGAATCGATTAGTGAAAGATATTACTGTCAATTAAAGCATAATTCACATGACTGGCAGCAAACTGCAGTGTTTGGGGTAAGACGTAACTAAGAGGCTCATGTAATTGAGCTGGTGCCCCAAATATCAAAGCTACAGTCCACATGCTACTGGCTACGTTTCAAATCCTAGCCTGTAATCCTTTGCTGTGTGTCTTTCCCCATTTTTTTCCTGCCCATTCCTGTCAAATTACTTTTAAAGGCCAATAGGGCCACAAAATCTTTAAAACAAAAAGCTAAATTCTCAGTAGACCTATGATCAATCCCCAACCACCTTCTGCCAATTCCAGTACAAAAAACCAACAATACACACCCGACAGCTGTCAGAAATGTTATTTCTAGTACATCACATACTAGCTCATAAAAACTGTTACAGCAGTTTAGGCGCACCTCAAACTGGATTAAAATCATTGACCAGATAAGGTAATAATAAAATCACCCAGTTTCCCTTTGAGAATGACTCTGGTACTAATCTGGATCAGCTGCAGTGAGAGCTGAGCATGATATGCCAGCTCAACCAGTTGAGTTACGCAGCACTCCTGGATAAGAGTGTTTTACTGTTTAACCTTTAAATATAATTCCTCTACCATTGTTTGTTTAATAATATATTCTCTTTAAGTAGTATGTAAGCCTGCACAGTGATGTTGTGGCATATAGAAATACCACACTCCTAACGCTACTGTAGTGCTTTTTTCTCAAAAACCAATGTATCCCACCGGCACTAATTTTCATTCACAATGCTCTTCATGGGCGGCATTGAAGGATGGTTTTAGCTGCTTGGCGCTGTCCCAGGACTTTCCACCCTCATGTGCCATCATAATTATGCTGTCCACGCTAAATGCCTATTGTGTAAATGTTCAGTGCAGCTGCCAAAAGAGCAGAACATTTTTCCAATCACCAGGCAGTAAATAATTGCATACAATTTTTGTTACACTAAAATCTATCTTCACAAAAAGCATAATAATTGGAAAATGTATAGAATAAGACAATGCCGCAGTGTCATTCAGGCAGCTGCCATCATATACACAGATTAGAGAATGGTATTAATGGTATTCATATTCATTGGAAACACATATCTGCTACTATTCTTGAGGGGGGGGTCATGTTAATTATTTGAGGAGTATTGTTGTGGGGGATTCATGTTCATCATCATTGTTGTTTTGAACCAATGATTGCACAAACATGTCACAGTGTATGTTCAACATTTAATAGAGGAATCACTAAAATATATAGCATGGGGTTCACCAGGGCTAAATCAGATTTAACAGAAATTGACTTTAGAACAGTAATCAAACAACACATCAAAGAGGTCTTGAAGAAGCAGTTTGACAGTCAGCATCCAAGAGATGTGCCTAAAAAACAAATTATAGTTTAGGTGAAACCAAACAACACATTATGATCTGATATGACTAATGTGTGCTTTATAGAGCTGGGTATCATCACTGACCTCCCGATACGATACGATTCCGATACATTAGGTCCCAGACGATACGATTTCCGATACGATACGATACGATTCGATATCGATATTCTGGTTACAATAAGGGAATAACATGATCCTTCCACGCGCCACGTCCGGCCAGAGAAACCCCACCCTGCCTGGTGAAAAGAAGCAGCCTGCTCACTCCTCAAGTAAGGAGGAGACTTGAGCTCATTGCAGGGCCTCCCGGGGTTGGTAGATGGAGCAATGCCCAGGACTGACTTAGGTAGGAGCACTGGGTGATTAAAATGGGGGAAAAAATCGGGATTTAAAAAAAAAAAAAAAAAAAAAAAATATTTTTTTTTTTTTTTTTTTTTTTTTTAAATCGATACTTGGATTTATGTATCGATAATCGTTCCTACACATGCATATCGATAAAATATCGATATATCGATATTTTTAACCCACCCCTAGTGCTTTACATTTCAAAAGAAAAAAAAAAGAGTGACTGTAACTTGCTGTAACTGTATTTCCAGATGACTGTAACTTGCATCCTGAACTATTGAACAGATGAATTCGAACTTCGAAAGGCGAAGCTCTCGCACCTACCCTCACCTATGGTCATGAACTTTGGGTAGTGACCGAAAGGACAAGATCGCGGATACAAGCGGCCGAGAGGAGTTTCCTCCGCAGGGTGGCTGGACGCTCCCTTAGAGATAGGGTGAGGAGTTCGGTCACCCGCGAGGAGCTCGGAGTCGATGCTCCTTCACATTGAGAGGAGTCAGCTGAGGTGGCTTCGGCATCTGTACCGGATGCCTCCTGGACGCCTCCCTAGGGAGGTGTTCCAGGCCTGTCCCACCGGGAGGAGACCCCGGGAAAGACCCAGGACACGCTGGAGAGATTATGTCTCTCGGCTGGCCTGGGAACGCCTCGGACTCCCCTTGGAAGAGCTGGAGGAAGTGTCTGGGGTGAAGGAAGTCTGGGCATCCCTGTTGAGGCTGCTGACCCCACGACCCGGGAACGGATAAACGGAAGAAGATGGATGGATGGAACAGATGAATTGAGAAGAGTCAGGTTGATTGTCGAACCTCAGGTTTGGGAGGAACAATGCAGGTTCTGTTCTGAACCAGTTCTTTATCCTCACTCATATCCTGGGGAATACATGTGAGTCTGCTCAACCAGTCTACATGTGCTCTGCGTGCTTGGAGAAGCCATCCGACTGTGTACTTTACAGTGGGTGTTGCTTTTATGCTCGGTAGGAGTTGAACTCCAATGGGGGTTCCCTTTGTCATTGATTGTGTCAATAACTTTTATTGACAGAATTTTTATGTACAGCTTGGGTCTGGTTTGGTGGCCTAAGGCTTCCAACTCTGCATTTCGTGGATGATGAGGCTATCCTGGCATCATTTAACTGTGAGTTCAGACTTCAAATCTGATGCCATGTTTCTCAGTTAAAAAATGGTGGAAGGGTGTCTCTGGGGGAGGAGTTCAAATATCTCAGGGTCTGGCCTAGCTCTGGCCAGTCACTATCCTTCTGGAAGAGTTGGAAGAGGTGACAGAGCAGAGAGTATGGGCCACTCTTACCTGAGCCAAACCCAGATTAAAGCTGCAAGCAGCGATGAACGGGCCCCCACAACCTTGTGCACGTTCAGGCGTGCTGCAGTGGAAGCTTGTATGACTTGCATGTAGATTCTTCAGGCCTGGACATTTAGTGGATGACACCAGCCACGACTCTCTATATTAAACCATTCAAAAGTTATGGCAGAAAGTAGGAACTATCAGATATCGACCAATCAGATGAAGGGGCGGGGCTAATTTGCACCAAATATGGTCAAGGACTCAAAACCGAGTCCGATGACACCACCCACGACTCTATGTCAAACCATTCAAAAGTTATGCCAGAAAATAGGGGTGCGCTTTTTGGCGTCTATCGTTGACACGGTAACGCTTTTGACTGAAAAAAGTAATGCGCATCGTCGCAGGATCGTGATGCACATTTTGATGTATAACACACCTGGGTGCACGTTACGGTTCGGGCGAAGAAATGGCATAAATTGCGCCAAAATGACACAATTAATTCAAAATGGCAGACTTCTTGTTCGGTTTCGGCTATGGCGCCAAGAGAATTTTCTTTAATTTGCGACATGATACAGGTGTGTACTGATTTTCATGCATGTACGTCAAACCATATTGTGGAGCTTGAGGCACAAAGTTTTCTAGGGGGCACTGTTGAGCCATTTTGCCACGCCCATTAATGCAAACCATTAAATATCAAATTTTTCGCCAGGCCTGGCCTGCGTGCAAAATTTGGTGACTTTTGGGGCACGTTTAGGGGGGCCAAAAGGCCCTCATTTCATCGGAAAATTTTAAAAAATGAGAAAAACGAGAAAAAAAATTCCTACAGATACAATAGGGCCTTCACACTGTCAGTGCTCGGGCCCTAAAAATAACTGGTTGATGACAAGAGGGATTATTATGCAAATGAGTTCTTAACAGTATGGATTTTTAACAACATGTCACACTGCCTACTCACAACAGAACACACACCCTTAGATTTGATCATAACCTATGGCCTGTCTACTGGTGTATCCTCTGTTGTTGACCTGGTTGTGTCAGACCACTATTGTGTATTTTTTAATATCACCAGTTTTATCCAACAGAAAGCCCCAGTGAGAACTATGAGGAAATGGTATATAACTTCTGAAGTGGCTGCACATTTTATTGACATTTTACATCACACCCCAGCGCAGTTTTTACCTGCATCGTGTGATTTTATTGTTGATCATTTTAACAGCAAACTGAAGTCAGCCATTGATGCTTGCAGGTCAATTTAAAAAAATAGAAAATTAAAAGCTAGAACTATACCACCATGGAGAAATTTTCAAACAATTGAAAAAGACTTGCAGAAAAGCAGAAAGAACATTGAGAAAAACAAAATTAACCATCTTAGATATTTTTAAGGAACAACTAAACATTTACAACAACACACTAAAACAGGCAATAACCCTCCATTTTTCAAACCTCATCACACAAAAGAAAAATAATCCTAAATTCCTTTTTAAAACAATCAATCTTTTAATGAACACCGATTTTAACAAGTCCTCCATACCAGCATCTGATACCGCATGCAAGGACTTTGCAGACCACTTCAGAAATAAGATCAATGCTATTAAATCAAACAACAAAATTTTGATTTTAACAGATCTGAAGTCTTGCTTTTACCTGAGGAAACACTGGAGAGTTTTGTCCTGGTTGATGCAAAGATGCTTGGTTGAGTTTTCTCTCAACTAAATCCAACAACCTGCCTTTTAGATCTCATTCCTACATCACTTTTAAAATCATTCTATGGTTTCTTTGAGTGTGAGCTTTTAAACATAGTAAATTGCTCTCTTCAGATGGGCGTTTTTCCCTGCTGCCTGTATAACGGCAGTGGTGAGACCCCTTCTGAAGAAGAGCAATTTAGATCCCAATGTTCATAATAACTAGACCCTCCAGAAAAACGCAATTATGTGATGGCAGAATTTCCCGCATAATCAAGCAAATGGCGCTTGATTGTGCGGGGCTCGCTTGATTTCACAATCCCCGCATATTTTCCGCATAAAATTGGAGGGAAAAAAGTGAAATGATGCTGCGACGCGCAACGTCATCAGCAATACCGTGACGTCTTGCATGAACGTGTGGACAGAGGAACACAGACAATATGACGGAAAAATCTCATTTACCAACAAACATTTCTGCTAAAGACCGGGCAAAGCAGTATCCTGATGTCTTGCACGAAAGTGGGGGGAAACTATTCTGCACCCCGTGTGTTCTGCAGCTGAGGGAAGGAGGATTAAAACCAAACAACTAACGTTCAGCGAGGCTTCCAGCAAGAAACGAGGTGAGTGGAAGCTGCTCAGATCCGAAAATAGCCCAATTAAAATAAATGCTTTTACAATACATGTCCTAATACTGAATTGTGTTTAACTGAATAACATTAGCTGTGTGTGTGTGAGAGTGTGAGTGAGGGAGAGAATAAATAAGTGAAAATACAGTTAAATAATTTGTAAAAAAAAATATTTTTTTTGTTTGTAGATTTGTGAGACCTGGGTCGCCACCTGTACTGCTGTCAATATTCCACTCTCTAAGAGCGACCATCCTATAATGAGGAAATTCCTCAATGAAAAAGTAGTAAATAGCGGAGCCATTCCAAGATTTTACCAGCTTCAGGAGAAATACTTGGGAGCAGTGTATGAGAAGGAAAAAGAAGAGTTGAAGACACTTCTTGCAGGAAAACCTATTGCTGTGATATTTGATGAGACTCCAGATGTAGAGGGGAGATGCATGCTGAATATCTTGCTTGCGCCACTCGAGAAGGATCATTCTGGTTGGATCTTGGCCTACTGTACCTCACAGACACCGTGTTCCTTGAGCAGTGCAATCATTCCACTGTATCTATGGTCGTTGTAAAGTGCCTACAATAACACAGCATTAAAAATGAGGATGTGATTGTGTTTGACACTGATAATGCAACATATATGAAGAAGGCATTCAAAACGGCTCTGCAGGCGCTGTACCCCAACTAACTGCACATCACGTGCATGGCACACATAATGAATCTTATCGGCACTGCCTTCCGCAAACCTTCCGTTCAGTTGAACAGCTTCATGATGAATTTCTCCAAGATGTTCTTCAATGCCGGATCACGCAAGAGAAGATATCTCTGCTCCATGACAAACAAGCTGCCATGAATAAAGGTGACCATGCCACCAAACCCCTGTGCAACACGGTGGAACTCCTGGTTCTTTGCTGTACAGTACCACAAAGAGTACTTTGGACTGTACAAGGAGTTCATTGAGATGGAAACACAGGTAAATAAATGTAACTTCATATAACAGTAACTATTTATTTCTCCACTAATTAGACCCCTACACATGAATGAGTTAATTATATCAAAGTAAAAATGTTAGTTAATGTTATTTTGGACCTAATCATTTTCTTCTCTTTTCTTTCTCTTTGTGTTTTTCTTTCACAGGTGTGTGGCAGAAGTGTACCACATTCTGTGGAGAGACTCCATGACATGCTTCAAGACCCAAATCTGGCTCAGTCCCTGAATGTGCAAATCATGATCATGGCTGACAAGTGCAAACACATAATCAATCTACTAGACATCTTCGAGAGCAGACGACCAGTGACCACAAAGATCTTCAATTATCTGGAGGATCTGCAGGTTGTCATTGCTGCCAACAAAGAGCTGCAGTATGAGGTATGTGCCGAATACTTCAAGGAGTTTGACCTACCACACCCCACGAAGACAGAGATCCTCCGCACAGTTGGTGAGGCATACCTCAATGCTGAAGACAAGCTCACCACGTACATGTCAGATGGACAGCCTGCCATAGAGTTTCTCCAGGAGGTCAGAGTGTTTGACCCCCGCCACATTGCGTTCCTAGATGCCTCTGTGGAAAGCTACAAGGCCATTCCAGGTTTCACTCACGTGCCAACCGATTAATTAAATTCTTATTTCACAACCCTGGGTCCAGCAGCACTCAGAGTTGCGCAGTCTGGTATGGTGGATTTAGATGTGTTCTGGGATGGCATACAAGAGAGACTTCCTGTACTGTCTTCCTTGGCCCACTGTTACAAAGATGCTGTCTCCAACTCAGCCGATGGGGAACGAAGCAACAGCATCTACAAGCTGGTGTTGTCCAGCCGAAGGAGATCAACTACCAACCAAAATCTCAAAGCCTTGGTCTTCTTATGACATAACCAACGGATCCGCAGTGGAGCACTTGAGAGGGAGGACAGGAAGAAGGGACAGGAGATAGAGGGAGAGCATATGGAGGGGTGGGTGGGTGGATGAGAAGGATGGAGAGGAGATGGATGTTGAAGGAGAGGGGATCGAGGATGATGAAGGATTGACCAGTTACACTAACTATGCAGTCGTTTTCAAACACAGTGGACTCTCATTTATTAATGCAGGAATTCATACAACGAGAGTTTTATTTCATTTCAGTGAACCTGTAACCATGTAACCATGTGACCACACCCTCGGATCAGGAGCAATTATACCAAATTAACCACACCTGTGGGTGCTTGGCTGCCCAGTATATAGGCCCACGCACCCACACACTCTCCCTCTTTCTTCCTCCTGGTCGGTGAGCTTATACCTGTTTGCATTTTGGCATACTCTACTTGTTCCTCACGGTTTGGCTGTCGTTTGTTGGGCGGCCTGTCTGGGCACCCCATTGATGTGCCGTGAGGCTTTCGGTTGATTATCATTACACAACTCAAGGATTAATTCAAGGTTTGCTGAAAAGAGCCTTTCTTTATATTGTTGTGGCACAACATTATGGTCTGCCCTTGTGAACTGGGCTGACCCCTTTATTAATCCTGTGTAGTTTTATCTTATTTGGCCTCCAGATTATTCACGGGAGGCGCTATGGAGTCTGAGGTGGGTGATAACCTGGACAGGGAAGTCACACTGCCACCTGCCCAGGGTCTGGTTCCTCCCAGTCCGAGTGCTTCAGCTGGCAGGAAGAGGACAAAGAAGCGGAAATGGATGGAGCAGAGCCAGCTCTGTGATCCGCGGGTGGACCCTATGCAGAAGCAGCTGGAGGAAATGCGTAAGACCATTGATTACATGGCTGCACAGCAACAGCACCTGTTGGATGTGTCACACCAGGCCCCTCCAGTTATGCATCCACATTTCGATGTTATGTCTCTTACTGCCTCAGACAATCTGGATAAGACCGACAGACCGACTCCTCTGGGCAGTTGAGTGTTTATGAGGAGAGAAAAGATGAGGCTGATGCTCTTTACCAGGTGGACCAGGTAGGTCTTGAGCCTGATTTGTCTGTTGGGGCGATCGGGCAACCATGGTGTTCCTCCTCCGCCATCTCCCCCAAGGGCCTCTGCGTTGGACCGGGACCTGAGGAGTCAGAGGCAGGCACCTTTACCGGTGTATCCTGACTTTATTAAACATCTGCAGGACTCTTGGGCACAACCAAGGGATGCTCCTACCCCACGCTCGGCTCTCAGTGTCCTCAGTGGGGCTTCAGAGCATGGCGTAGATGGCGTGGCCAGAGTAGGTCCAACCTTTGCAATGTTGGCTGGGGCCTCTTCCACGGGCAGCAGGATTCCCCGGCACCCGAATAAGAAGTGCCGCACCATTGATGGGTTGGTGGCGAAGGCTTTTCAGTCTACAGCCATGGCCTCTCGGCTGGCGAACACGAATGCCCTCCTGATGGTGTACCTAGAGGGGCTGATATGGGATCTGGAATCCAAAAGCCCAGCTGAACTTCTGCCAGAGATGACAAAAGTGGTGGATACAGTGATCCAGGGTGCTAGCGCCCAGGCGAGGGTCCTGGGTAATTCCCTGGCGCAAATGACCATGACTCGACGGCATATTTGGCTGAGTCAGTCGGGTTTACCAGATTCAGACCGTGCTGCTGTCATGGATACCAGGATAACTCCTGGAGAGGTGTTTGGGCCGGCAGCGGAGGCTGCATTGGATGAGGCTCAGAAGGTCAGGCAGCGTACAGAGTCCATTCACCAGTCTGGACGGTCGAGGCCGACGGCTCAGGGACCTCCAGAGAGGCGTGGTAGCTTCAGGCGGCCTCATTTTGCTGAGCGGGCCCCCTCCCGTGACTCTGATAGAGTGGGACGGAGGTTTCCACCACAGCAGTCACAGGGCCAGGAGCATTTTCATCCACGCTCCCGACAGCACACTGGTCGGGGTTCTACCAGGGCCCACCAGCGTCCCCGACAGCAGGGCCCCGCTGACGCCATCCCTTTTGAGTGCCCATCTCAGTGCTTGGCGTCAGTGCACCTCTTGTCCATGGGTGTTCGGAACTCTGAAGTTGAGGTACCGCCTACAATTCAGGGTCCGCCCCCCTCGCTTCCGGGGGATTCTGGAGACAAGAGTAAGAGACAAATCTTGTGCCGCTTTTTTGGCCGGCGAGATTTCTGCCTTGTCTCCTCTGCCTGTCTCCAGAGGAAGCAAGAGGGGGATTTTATTCCAGCTTCTTCCTTGTCCCCAAGCGGACCAGAGGGTAGCGCCCGATTCTGGATTTGAGGAGCCTGAACGAGTTCCTCAAGGTGCTTCCCTATCGTAACGCTGACATTGAGGGCCTTGTTTCAGGCCATAAGGGCAGGCGACTGGTTCACAACACGCAATGCCTATTTTCATATTCCCATCAGCCCGGACTACAGACCATTCCTCAGGTTCTCCTTTCAGGGGAGGGCCTTCGAGTACAATGTCCTCCCCTTCGGTCTGTCCCTGTCACCACGCACTTTCACCAAATGCATGGATGCCGCACTCATCCCCCTGCAACGGAAGGGCATTCGAGTGTTGAACTATCTGGACAACTGGCTGGTGTGACCTCCATCTGAGGCTTTGCTGGCACATCTGGTTGCACTGGGGTTGCATTTAAATGCAGGAAAGAGCTGCCTTGTGCCTTCACAGTCAGTCGAGTATTTGGGTCTCCTTCTGAATTCGGTCACCATATAGGCATGCCTGACTCAGAAGAGACAGAATGCAATCATGGAGTGTGTCACGGGTTGCATCTCCAGCAAGGCTGTGTCGGCACTGCAGTGTCAGAGGATGTTGGGCCTTTTTTCTGCAGCAGCTCAGGTTGTGCCACTGGGCTTGTTGCACACACGCCCGTTCCAATTATGGTTTGGTCGCCAGGGGCTACTCTTGCCCAGGGACCAAGCAGTCAAAACTCCTCACCTTGTCACACAGAGCCCTCAAGGTCCTCATGTGGTGGAGGCGGTCACAGGTTGTCCGAGATGGCATTCCCCTGGGCCAAGGAGGCTGCAGGGTGACCATTACAACTGACGCCTCCCAATCAGGCTGGGGTGCAGTCTGGGAGGGCAGGACTGTTCGCGGCTGTTGGGGTCCAGCACAGCAGGGATGGCATGTAAACCTCCTCGAAATGGAAGCAGTTTACCTGGCCCTGAGATACTTCCTGCCAACTGTACAGGGGAGGCAGGTCATGATACGGACAGACAACACGGCTGTGGTGTCCTACATCAACCACCAGGGCGGGTTGAAATCTCCATCTCTGCATGCACGAGTGCGACGGCTGCTCTTGTGGGCGCGGTCCAAGGACATGACCCTGAGGGCTTTTTACCTCCCAGGGCCCCAGAATATAGCAGCAGACCTGCTGTTGAGAGGAGGTCCCCATCCTGGCGAGTGGCGTCTGCACCCTCAGGTTCTGGACCAGGTTTGGCAGCGGTTCGGTCGGTCAGAGGTGGACCTTTTTGCCACAGAGGAGAACTCTCATTGTCCTCTGTGGGCCTCTATGCACGGTCCCCCAGGACCACTGGGGACGGACGCCCTCAGTCTGTCATGGCCCAGGGTGAGGGTGTATGCATTTCCCCCGCTTCCCCTCCTTTCAGCATTCCTCAGGAGTGTGAGGTTGCAGTGTGCTCGGGTGCTCTTGGTGGCACTGAGCTGGCCACAGAAGCCGTGGATGGCCGATATCTACGAGTTGCTGGAGGGCTGCCCATGGCGTCGTCCAGTGAGACTGGACATGTTGTCCCAGTGCACGGCAGCATTTGGCACCCAGAACTAGAGATCCTGAAGCTTCATGTGTGACCCTTGAACGGAGGCGCTTCTGTGCACTCGGCCTAGATAGGGAGATGGTGAACACCTTGCAGGCTGCACTGGCCCCCTCCACTCAACAGCAGTACAGCAGCAAGTGGAAGTTGGGACTGGTGCCGTGCTAAGCGGGAATCTCTTTACTCTTTGCTACCTTGCAGCAATCTCTGCGCTTCATGAGAAGTCTCCGGGCGCACATCCCCTGGCTGTGCAATTTCTGAGAGGGGTGAAACAGAGTCTCCCATCTCGAAAGCAGCTAATACCCACCTAGGACCTTCAGGTGGTTCTCAAGGCGCTTTGTTCGCCCCCCTTCGAGCCATTGTCTGGCCTTGACCTTCGGCTCCTCTCTTTAAAGACGGCCTTTCTTTTGGCCATTGTGTCTGCCAGACGGGTTAGTGAGTTGAGTGCTTTTTCTGTGGACCAGGCATGTCTAAGGTTTGGGGAGGAAGACAGAATGGTCCGCCTCCTGCCAAACCCAGCCTTTAAGCCGAAGGTCTTGCCCAGAGGTTTTGCAGTCTCCCCTTGTCCCCTGGTACTGCAGTCTTTCTACCCTCCGCCTCATCTCTCGGCGGGAGCTGAGGAGCTGAACAACTTGTGCCCTTTACGGGCTCTCTGGTTTTATGTGGACCGCACTAAGGAGTTTCGCACATCTGATTCCCTGTTTGTGTCTTATGGCGAGGCCACACTGGGCAGGCCTGTGTCGAAGCAACGCCTCGCCCAATGGATGTGTGAGGCAGCTGGATGGGCATCCTCCCTGACCTTTACCAAATTTTATAGGCTGAATCTGGCTTCATCCGCTGTGGCGTTTTCAGTTCTGGGGGTGGCTACTTGAGTTTGAGCTTTAATTCCCCTTTTTATACTTGAGCAGTTTTTTGCTCATGCTCCAGAATGTTTTCTGTTACCATTTTGGTATGTTCTGCTTATTGTACTATACTGGAGACACTTTCTTTTCACATCATGGTGTGCAAATTAAATTCAACTGTATTGCAACAGAACGTGGTATGTTTTGTTGCGGGACTTGTGGACTGCCTGACCCTTTGGTCTTTGAGTGGTTCCACCTTACTCTCCTCGTGACTGATCTGGTATACTGCGGTCACATGGTTACAGGTTCACTGAAATGAAATAAAACGTATGTTTACGTATGTAAACACGGTTTTATGAATGAAAGTGAACCTGTAACCCATCACTGTCACTCGGTGGTGAACGGTGGCCCCGCCATCCTTCCCAGTTGGTAGAAAGAGGGAGAGTGTGTGGGTGCAAGGGCCTATATACTGGGCAGCCAAGGGAACCGAGGGTGTGGTTACATGGTTACAGGTTCACTTTCATTCAAACAACTGTGTTTACATACGTAAACATACGTCGTAAGATTGCATTATTGTTTTGTTCATTTTTCATACACTATGAACTCTTGTTGAGTACAACTTTACAGTTGATTGCACTATATCTTTGTGTGTTATTCTAAAACCTTACAGTTCTCAAATCATTGCTGTTTTTGTGCACATAGCTTTACTACAACCTTACAGTTGTAAGAGATTGCACTTTGTTTTGTTTTTGCATAGCAATACACTGTTGTGTTACCTATGTTTTATACTAGAACCGTTTGATGGTCAAAGATTGCACTTAAGTTTTGCCAATGCACATTTTCTTATATCATTGCTGTCGGGTGTGAAACTTTGTATGTCCAAAACTGTTCTTTTTTTATTGTTTAAAAAAGTTGAGAAGTTGAGAAAATAAAAAATTAACAAAAAATTTGCATTTGCCTGTGATGCAGCTTGTTTATTATAGGAAGTCACTAAAATCTCTTTCATTCAGTAGTAGCCCAGTTAGAACAGGAAGAATCACCTTTATTACATTTCCTGCATATTATGCAACTTTTCACATATTTCACAGCTTTCCACATATTTCGCAACTCCCCGCAATTTCACCGCATAAAATCATACAAAAACCCTGCATATTTCATCGCATAATCAAAGATTTTAGCCTGCATAATCAAGGATTTTAGCCCGCATAATCAAAGATTTTTGCCTGCATTTTTATGGAAGGTCTAAATAACTACCATCCTGTATCCAATTAACCATTCTTAAGTAAAATCATAGAAACATTTGTTTTTATCCAATTAAATAAATTTTTATCATCATTTAAATACGATATTTTCGAGAAACATCAGTCTGGTGGACAAACCACAGTGCAAGGACAGCCCTTTTAAAGATTATTAATGATCTCAGATCCAATTTGGATTCACAGAAGCTTTCAATCCTGGTGCTACTGGATCTAAGCGCTGCTTTTGATACAGTAGATCATCAGATTTTATTAAATAGACTTAGAAGTCTGGTGGGTGTCTCTGGCACTGTTTTAGAATGGTTTTAATCCTGTCTCACTGATCGACAATTTTTTGTAAGTATGGATCCTCAAGATTATATAAAGTAAATTATGGGGATCAATTTTAGGCCCATTACTTTTTATTATGGGCATGCCATTTGCTCACAAGCAAAAGTCACAAAAGTCCCACTACGCACCAGTTGTACAGCATGACCCCGCTCTTATGTGGAAAAACAAATCCCCCAAAAATAAAAATTGCCTGAAAAAATGAGAAAAAAATTGAAAATTAAGGCGATATAATAGTATACAGAAAAGGTTTCCCTTTTCTTCTTCTTATTCCACCCCCTTTTTAGTCCATTAATGCGGCCCGAACGTGTGCGCCCATGCATGGCATACATTGTTGGATGCGTCTCCATCGTGCCTCGATGGGTATTACTTTTCTCAGTCAAAAGTGTTACCGTGGCAACGCTAGATGCCAAAAAGCAAAAAAAAATGGCGAAAATTCGGACGCTTATTGCTTGGCCGAACTTTATCGTAGAGACATCGTTCAATGCATACACATACATAAATATACACATACAAACCCAGCGATTTTTTTATTTATTTTTTTTTGGGGGGGGGGGGGGGGGGGGTGACGACATCCACTGCCAATCTAGGAAGCAGGAACACACGGAGACACACGTCAAGCACTGTAAATCTGCAACAAAAAACCACAAACACAACACGAAACCGGCACGGAGCCGACCAAAACACGAGCAGCAATTGACCCAAATCTTGAGATCTGATCGCAGTCTGAGCTAAGCTACCGCTACCGCTACCTAACCCCAAAAACTACAGAGCAAGCATGCAGGTGAACAAGCCAGTATGTATGTCTATGTGTGTGTGTGCGTGTATGTATATGACTATGTGTGTGTGTATGTGTGTGTGTGTGAGTGTATTTATGTGTATACGTGCGTGTGTATGTACATGTCTGTGTGGCTATGTGTGTATGTATTTGTGTGTGTGTGTATGTACAGTATATGTTTGTGTGACTGTGTATGTGTGTGTGTGGCTATGTGTGTGTATATGTATATGACTAAGTGGCTGTATTTGTGTGTGTACGCGTGTATATGTATGTGTGGCTAAGTGTGTGTGTGTTTGTGTGTGTGTATGCATATGTGTAGCTATGTGTGCGTATGTGTACATGTATGAATATATATATATATATATATATATATATATATATATATATATATATATACACATTTTTTGTAAATGTTGGTGGTACCTTGGCTGAGAAAGTCGGTCTCTAATGACTGTCCCACAGTTAATATTACTGGAGTTTTTCGTGCCTTGAAAAACTATGAAACACCCACAATTAATGAAGTGATCGACATTATTGTAAATCTGAATAATTCAGCAGCGGGTCATGACAAAATCAAAGCTAAGCTCCTAAAGGAAGTAGCTTCCATCATTAGCAAACCTTTAACACATGTCTTTGTGGTGTCACTGAAGACTGGGGTAGTCCCTAGTGATCTTAAAGTGGCAAAGGTCTTACCTCTTTTTAAAGAAGGAGAACCCAGTGTTTTTAACAATTATAGACCAATTTCTATTTTGCCTTGCTTTTCCAAGGTCCTGGAAAAGTTAGTTTACACAAGCGTTATTACACATCTCAATGATAATAACATATTGTACAAACACCAATATGGTTTTCGCAAAAAGCATTCAACATATATGACTTTATCGCAACTTATTGATAAAATCTCTACTGCTCTGGACAAAAATATGTTTGCTATAGAAATTTTCTTGTATCTCTCAAAAGCATTTGACACCGGTGACCATGGTATTCTCTTGTCAAAACTCCATAGATATGGTCTTCAAGATGTTGTGATCAAATGGTTTAAAGATTACCTTTGCAACAGAGAACAATATGTTTGTATTAATGGTCATTAATCTAAGAAAGAAAAATTATGTTATGGTGTGCCTCAAGGGTCAATTATCGGGCCCCTTCTGTTTCTAATTTTTATTAATGATTTTGCTGTAATGTCTGAGTCCTCTCTGCCCATTTTATTTGCGGACGATACTAACTTTGCCATGTCTCACTCTAACTTTGAATGTTTAATCAGAAATGCAAATACCATGTTGGAATACGCCTCAAGATGGTTTCAGATGAACAAGCTTTCCTTGAATATAAATAAATCAAATTATATTCTTTTTAGAAAAAAAAACAAAATTTTTCCTGAGCAGGATTTAAAGCTCCAAATTAATAATATTGAAATCCAACAAGTTTCATGTGTAAAATGTATTGGTGTACTAGTGGATGAAAGATTGTCCTGGGGAAAACATATTGAGTATGTATGCAACAAAAATTATGAAATCCTATGGTATTATTAGAAGAGTTTCTTTCTTAGTTAATCAGTCCTGTCTCATGATATTATATTATAGTCTAATTTATCCATACTTGACATATTGAAACATTGTTTGGGGCGCTTCTTATTCTTCGTAACTTAATCAATTATTTTTAATTCAGAAAAGATTTTTTGATTTTTTGATTTCATATTCTTCTCATCAAGCACCTTCTGCACCCTTATTTAGCAAATTTAAATTATTATCAATTTTTTCTATTAATATGTTTCAAACATGCCTGTTTATGTTTAAGTTCATTCATCCCAAACAAGACATTCCAGGCACTTTTCATCATTTGTTTCTGTTATCATCAGATATTCACTCTTATTCAGTTAGAGGTGGGAAGAACTTTCATTTACCTCTTTGTCTTTTACCTCCAGTCACAAATCCTTTATCCAATTCCATGGCCCTCAACTCTGGAACTCTTTAGATAGGTCTCTTAAGTTTCCATCATCCTTAAAAATGTTTAGGACCAGCTTGGTGGGGAATCTCTTATCTAGGCTAAATTAATAGGCTATTCTAATTGAAATGAAATTTCCATTTTATGGATATTTTTTGTTTGTGTGTTTATTGTGTTTTTCTTTGTTTCTTTTACCTTTTCTCTTTTCCTTTCTTTTCTTTTTCTATTGATTGATTTGTTTTTGTGATTTTGTATTGAGGGGGAGGATTTTTTATAAGCCCTTCGGGCTTCTTTTCCTCTCCTGCACAATTATTTGTCCTTGCATTGTTAATATAATTACTGTTTTATCATTGTGCATATGAATAAAAAAAAAAAAGCCGTCCAAATGTTTTTTTTTGTGTGTGAGTTTCCAATTGTCAACATCAGCTAAAATCTGTTTTGTGTCTACTTGAGGAAACAAATTGTTTCATTTTAACAAAGCACAACACTATTGTGTGCAGTGTTGGAGCATTTTCAGCAAAGCTAAAATTAGATTTTCTTTGGAAAGTTCTTGGTCATGAATGCAAAGCATGGTGGAATAAATTCTCCTGCTCTCCTGCACATGACATTGCACATAAATATTCAATAAATTAGCTGCGGCCATTTTATAGATTGATCAGTCATCTCTGGCACACTGACAGGCAGTGCTAGGGCTGAAATATTAATGCTGACAAATTAGGGATTTCTGTGTAAATGATGTCACATTGCATAGCTTCTCTCAAATTGACTCCCTGGTATGAAGGCACATTTGCTAACTCGGTAATATACTTCCCTTTTCAGCTTCCCCAATTTGCCTTTTCTTCCCTCCTCAAGTCTCTCCTATCTCATCTCTCATTCTCTCCCCTGCCTCAAGATGAAATTATTTATTTGATTGTGAAGAATCACCATTTTTCTACCGACTAAGTATGGGGGGTGGGGGGGCAGAGAAGAAATTAAGAACCAAAAGACCAACTCGCATTTTGGCCTGGTTCTTTGGTGCTGATTCGAGTTCTTCTCATTGTGACCCCTGGGCCCGGTGCTGAAAATGGCAGAGTGCAAGGTGAAGGCAGGAACATGGCAGACACTCGGGGGAAATATAGCTGCTCCAAGGGGACAGAGCCTGCTGGATCAGGTGTTGCCTGTCAGTGTCTCTGCAAATTCTTTGGAGAACTGAGGAATTATGGGAATTGTCCGCTTAGTGCTTAAGAAGAGTTTAGTCATAATTCAGCTCTTTATTATTTATTTTACTTTATTTCTTTTTTTTTTTTTTATTAGGAATTTACAAAAAAAAAAATGTTCTCCGTTTCATACAATTAAAATATTCAAGGACATCTTTGGATTAAAAAAACATTGTGGAACAAAGTTTTGTGTTTTAAAAAGACTGCAATAAATGTTATTTTCCTTACTATTAGAAATTATCATTCATGAGATTGACAAATTAAGATTATGAAATAATCTAAATTACCAATTACCTAACTACAGTGATTCAATTGATATATTGCACATCAAATAATTCAAAAGAAAGGAATTTGATTTCATGACAGAACATGTATTAGCTATGTTATGCAAAACATTACACTATACACTTTTTTTTTTTTTTACGATTCTTCAATTATTTTAATCAATGTCTGTCAGAGAAGCTGCTTATACCTCAATACATAATTACATTAATGTGCAGCACTTCACTATGTAATGATGTTGATGCTGAGTGTCTCACTACATCAGTCAGGATCCACAATCGATGGTGCTTTGCACCACAAACCCTTAAGCAGAGGAAGGAGGAGTGGTTGGAGGCATTTTTTCTGATATGGACCACAAGTTTCAACCATTCCAACACATTTTCCACAGTACTTATCATTTGTTTACTTTGTTGTGACTGACAACCAGTTAAGGGAAAGGGGCGAAGCGATCGGGGCAACTGATATACATTAAAACATTTTGAATGATTGTGATAAAGGATTAGAATTACTACATTTTCAAACCTTGCACTTTCATTGGTGGTAAACTGCTGTGTCTGTAGGGGGGTGGTAGTCTAGTGGCTACAGAGGTGGGCTTGGGTCTGGAGGAGCCCCGGAATGGCAACCAAGATGAACCACCTTGGTAGGGTCGCCACCCGTCCCTAAAAATCGGAATTGTTCCGTAATTGGGAATTAAAAGTTGCGTTCCATATTGAACAAATACAGACACATATTATGCTCTTATTTATGTGATAATATACAGGTGAAGGTCGGAAAATTTGAATATATTGCAAAACTTCATTCGTAGTAAATTCAACTTTGTCAGGGTTTGACATTCCGCCCAGCCTTTCAGTTTCTGTTTTGCCCCGCCTGTGTCCCATCTGCCCTGATTGTCTGCACCTGTGTCTCGTCGTGTCTCGTTATACCCTGTGTATATCTGGTCTTGTCATCCCCTTGTTCCCTGTCGGTCCGTACTGTTTTGTCCTCCATGTTTCCTGCCACGTTTTTCCTCCTCAAGTTTTTTGATCCCTGTTTAGTTTCTTTTGATCCTGCCAAGCAGCGCTTTGTTTTTGGTTTTCTGGAATAAATCCTGGTTTTTGCAACTCCTGCTCTCCTGCGTTTGGGTCCACACCATACACCAGTCGTGACAGAACGGACCGACCAAAAATGGACCCAGCGGGAGAGTGGATTTCCCTCTGGGGGTTTCTCCGCCGGGAGGTGGAGAAAAATATGAGGTGGTTCGAGGAGGAGGAGTACCCCTTCTGGGGAACACGCCTGGCTCGGGGTGGCCCCCGGAGCATCCAGGCTCTGGAGCGACGGCGTCAACGTCAGCCCCAGCTAGCCGCTGTTCCGGCGGTAGTCCCGGACGCATCAGGCCCTGCTCCGGTGATGGTCCCGGACCCCCCGCAGCCAGCACCACGGACCCGGGTTCCCCCGCAGCCAGCGCCACGGACCCGGGTTCCCCCGCAGCCAGCGCCACGGACCCGGGTTCCCCCGCAGCCAGCGCCATGGACCCGGGTACCCCCACATGCAGCGCCACGGGGGCACCCGGGTCCGGGGCAGCCAGCGCCCCGCACCCGGGTACCCCCGCAGCCAGCGCCACGGACCCAGGTACCCCCGCAGCCAGCACCACGGACCCGGGTACCCCCGCAGCTATCGCCACGGACCCGGGTACCCCCTCAGCCAGCTCCTCGTATCCTGGGTTCCCCGTCAAGTCAAAGTTCCCCGTCAAGTCAAAGTTCCCTGTCAAGTCAAAGTTCCCCGTCAAGTCCAGGTCCCCCGTCATGTCAAGTTCCCCTGCCAAGCCCCATGCCAAGCCCCACGCCAAGTCGTCCAGGTCCAAAGCCAAGACCCAGGCCTAGGCCTCGTGGGCGACCCCCAGAGCTTTCTCGCCGGTCGGCCCAGTCCTGAGGTCGGCCCCCGGAACGTTGGCCGTGTGTTGGCCTGGGCCCTCCTCCAGGCCCCCTCCACCCGCCCTGGGTGATATGTCCATGAGGGGACATCTGAGTTCTGTCCCTTGAGGGGGGGGGGGGGTCTGTCAGGGTTTGACATTCCCCCCAGCCTTTCTGTTTGCCTCATCTGTGTCCCATCTGCCCTGATTGTCTGCACCTGTGTCTCGTTAGCCCCTGTGTATATCTGGTCTTGTCATTCCCTTGTTCCCTGTCGGTCCGTACTGTTTTGTCCTCCACGTTTCCTGCCACGTTTTTCCTCCTCAAGTTTTTTGATCCCTGTTTAGTTTCTTTTGATCCTGCCAAACAGCGCTTTTTTTTTGGTTTTCTGGAATAAATCCTGGTTTTGGCAACTCCTGCCTCCTGCTCTCCTGCGTTTGGGTCCACACCATACACCAGTCATGACAAACTTAAGGTGAAACAAATGTATTATTTCCCACTACATGCAAAGTGAGATATTTCAAGCCTTTATTTATATGTTATAATTTTGGTGATTATGGCTCACAGTTTATGAAAACCCCAAATAAAAAAGTAAAAAAAAATAGAATATATTATGAAATCAATAAACAATTCAATTATCCAAATTATAACAAATAAAGGCTTAACATATCTTGCTTTGCCTGTAATGAGACTATGTAATATACATGTATTAGTTTCACATTTTAAGTTGAATTATTGAAATAAACTAACTTTTACACCATATTCTTCACTACTAGGCTATATTATACATCTTGGCTGATGTGGACATACATAGCATAGGAGTCTATTTCAGTTGCTATATGGTTGTCTGTACAGTCATGCAAGTTCAATGCTATTAAAGCACTTTACACTTTAAATCAAAGTGTTTTGTTTTTTCATATAAAATAAATACATTTATATGCAGTTTAGAAGTTTTTGGGTATGTCCCTTTTTTTGGCGCCTGCCCTGCTGAAATCAGGGTGTCCCTTATTTTTATTTCTGAAAGGTGGCAACCCTACACCTTGGGCCCCTAAGCAAGGCCTTAACCCTAATTGCTACATGGTGTGTGTCTCAGATGTAAGTCGCTTTGGATAAAAGCGTCTGCTAAATGACAGTAGTAGTAGTAGTCTTTCCAGTAACATAGATGATTTCTTAGAATAAACTTGAATGCTCTGGTTATGCTGCCATTTCCCACCCAATAATGCACTGTGAGGGAAGGTTCGTGTTCAATATGTGGTCACAGGGGGCTGGAGTGTAAAGCAGCTCTCATCCGGTGTGAGACAGGGTCAAATCCAATCCAGTTCAATTAAAAGCAGTAAAAGCAATTCAGTTTTACTGCAGTTCAATACGGTCCTGTCAGTTTATCAGTATTTATGGATTGCTAATTGTAAAAGATTGTCTTAGAAAATCAACTTGTCACAGTGAATCTTCATTCCCACACCCAGTGTTCACCAACCATTTCATTTTTCTAAACAATTTTTTCTCAAAATGTGACAAACATGGTGAAAAAACAACTGGCATTAGATACACCAGTGACCACAATCAAATACATTCCTGGAAACAGCACTGGCAACATGTAATCTTCTAGAAATCTGCTGGTTAAACGAGACCTATTATGGCATTTAATGTATATTTTAAACAGGCCTTGAATGTCTTAAAAACAATCTAAAGCTTGTTTTTTCTACATAAATCAGAAATTCAACCTCTGGGCCATGTCTCTAGTTTTACCGCTTCTAACCTCATTATCTGTGAGGGATTCTGAGGGGGCGGGGCTATGATAATGAGGCTCTGTGCTGATTGGCTGCCTGAATGACGTGTAGCAGGGGAGGAGACAAAGCCTCTCCGGGCTGAAGAGCAGCGGCTGCGTACACAAAGCGTGTCCCATGCGATGCGATCGAACTTCAGTGACAAAATCAATTCCATTGCTTTATTTTCTATTAGACTGTCCTAACTGGCCGCGAGTCAGCAGTTATGACACGGTGTAAACGGATCTTAAGCCTGAATTACGGTTCTGTGTTAAATCGACGCGTACCCTACGCCGTAGACTCTGCGTTGGTGTAACGTGGAACCATAAATCAGCCTTTAGTTACCTGAAAAGGGAACGGGTCACCTCGTCTTCACACTAATTCACACAGGAAGATTTAATTTAATTCTAAACAGTTACACCACAGTTATTTACTCCGATTCCTAATCATTTCATTTCTTATGTTACAAGACAAATTAATCATGTTAACTGTAAAGAAATCACAACACTGAATTTTCACAAATGGCAACTTTATTGTTAAAAAAAAAACAACAACATAAGTTGTATATAAATAACATGTATGCACTATTGCTGGCTCAAGGAAGGACTGTGTGTTTTCTGAAGGGTCGTTGAAGCTTCATGTGCTTGGAAGATCTGAAACCATCGGCAGAAAAAAATTCATTACGGTACTAGATCGGTAATAGAGCTCCGTAACACGGAGTAACACCGGAGCTAAGCTAAATACTTAGCCCATGCAAAGATCATACTTGTAAACAAATATAAATAACATAAAAAATTAACGTCACTTACCGCTGACTCATCAGCAGTTGCCGGGTCCGTACGGTTGGTACTGATCCTTTTATGAGAGTAAGTGTCGATGCAAAACCTAATTTCTACTGTCCCTCGTTGTTCAAACAGTCACCGCTTCTAAACAATGGTGGAAGCTCCGGCCGGCAGAGTTGGTTGTGGGCGTGGTTTCAGCAGCGGAGGAGACCTATGGAAATCTGAATCTGAACGGCTCATAGAAGTCACATGACACTGGACGGATCATCCGGGCGACTGTACAGACACTGCAGAATTTGGTTGCTTTCCTCCTTCTCTGAGTTGAGTTGAGGCTGTTCATATGAGTATTAATGTCACCTGGCCATCAACATTGCAAGTAACAGGAAAATTAAGTTTGATTACCTTTCTCAACAGTTCTCTGGCTCTGAGGACAATTCTAAACAAAAGTGAATTATGTTATCATTCACATTGACATTGTCACCCAGCAAATTTCATCAAGTCCGTGGTTAAGGAGGCATAGGAAAACCTTACTCCCAGGTAATACAATAGCCAAACATTTATGGCGCTTTTCCACTAGTACCTACTCAGCCCGACTCGTCTCTCCTCGGTTTGGTTCTTTCCCACTAGGGTCTAACGTGCCAAGTAGATACTTTTTCTGTAACTATTCTGCAGAGGTTCTAAGTAGCTGAGTCGGGCTGGATCTGACATCATCACACTACAGGCCACCGATTGGTCGGGGGGTTGGAGTCAGACGTCTGAGTCAGGATGTGACATCAGTGAAAGAGTGACTCAAGGCTTCTTCATTTTATTCAACCAGCAATGGCAGCAAAAGTCTGTTTCATGATCCAACTCTGAGGTGCAGATGTTCATAAACCTGGTGCTGAGGAGAGAATTAAAAAGGGATCTAGACGGGCGATAAGGAACGACCAGATCTACCAGGAGCTCTGTCACTTCATAGCTCTTCGCGGCTACCAACAGACCTTTCAGCAGCACCGAGACGAACTAAAAAAAAAAAAAAAAAACGTTGCCGCTTGAAACCTCTCTCACTCTCATTTTTTTTAACTTGATATCGAGCACAAGCCACAGACCCAGCAGCACATCTATCATCTCCTCCAGGTTCTACATCTTTAGTGTTGTTGTCTTCTCCGTTTAGATCACACAATCAAATACATCACAGCAGCTTCTCCAACCTCCTAATTCTGCTCCAGGTGCTGGATTGTAGTGGAAAAGAAACCAGGCCAAGTTGAGTTGAGCCGGGCTGAGATGAGTAGAACCGAGTAGGTACTAGTAGGTACTAGTGGAAAAGTGCCATTAGTGTGCCTGTCCTTTATTCTGTCCATTCTCAAATGCTCCAATGGGACCATGACTCTAGCCAACTTCCACTCAAGCTCCAACTGTATTTCAGCCCTCCAACAACAGCCTTCCATATAATCTGATACAACACCTTCCATTTCTGTCTGACTCATAAAAGATCATAACCATGCATGTCGCAGAGCCCGTACGGGTCAGCGCATGCAGGCAGCAGGGAGCTTTAAGAAGATTATTATAATGCAACACCTGATTGGTGTATGATCATAAATACTTTTGTTGAAAGTGTGGTCATTCTTTACTGACGGTGTTTCATGTTATGTAATGCTGCTGAGTAAGACATCTCGTTCCTTCACATCTACTTATGCAAGGTTCCTGCAATTTACCCTTGTACATTTCTAAACGACAGAGAAAAGCATTCTCAGCAATAAGCCTCAGCTCATCTGCTGCTAGTCAGCCTGTAATGAATGAGGCCAGCATCTCCAATCAATACTATCTGTGAGAAATCGCCAGAAGGCAGGCCATCCATACATGATCTGCTTATTGCTGTCCTGTGTGTGTGTGTGTGTGTGTGTGTGTGTGTGTGTGTGTGTGTGTGTGTGTGTGTGTGTGTGTGTGTGTGTGTGTGTGTGTGTGTGTGTGTGTGTGTGTGTGTGTGTGTGTGTGTGCGCGCGTGTGCGTGCATGCATTCATGTGTGTGTGTGTGTCTGTGTTTGGTTTGTGTGTGTAAATGCACGTCTGGGGATTCTGGCTTTATTCATTTACAGGACTTGTCATGTATAGTACTGTCAGCACTACATGAACACCTGGTTCCAGTGTCACCATATTTTATGCAAACTAATTCAAACAATGTGGTTTTGACATGAGAGTGGATGCAGAGTGGCTCTGTGGTGCCATTATTTACAAGTCAATCATCTGTATTAAGTAGTTGATATTTAGATCCATAAAACATTAGAAAATAGTCAAGAAGTTTCAAGACAACACCAGTATAACAAATCCTACTTTCTTTGCCCAACAGATAAAAACAGTACAGGATAAGTAAAAATAATTTTGGGCCACAAGTTTGAAAAGGAAGTTATTCTACTCTGGATTTATAAACTTAATTTAACCTTTGTGCTGTCTTCGGGTCAAGGAAGGAAGGGAGAAAAGAAGGATGGAAGGAAGAAAAGAAGGAAGGAAGGAAGGAAGGAAGGAAGGAAGGAAGGAAGGAAGGAAGGAAGGAAGGAAGGAAGGAAGGAAGGAAGGAAGGAAGGAAGGAAGGAAGGGAGAAAAGAAGGAAGGAAGGAAGGAAGGAAGGAAGGAAGGAAGGAAGGAAGGAAGGAAGGAAGGAAGGAAGGAAGGAAGGAAGGAAGGAAGGAAGGGAGAAAAGAAGGATGGAAGGGAGGAAGGAAGGGAGGAAGGAAGGAAGGAAGGAAGGAAGGAAGGAAGGAAGGAAGGAAGGAAGGAAGGAAGGAAGGAAGGAAGGAAGGAAGGAAGGAAGGAAGAAAGAAAGAAAAGAAGGAAGGAGAGAGCAGGAGGAAAGAAGGAAGGAAGGGAAAAAGGAAGGAAGAAAGGAAGGGAGAAAAGAAGGAAGGAAGGAAGTGAGAAAAGAAGGATGGAAGGATGGGAGAAAAGGAAGGGAGAAAAGAAGGAAGGAAGGAATGAAGGAAGGAAATAAGAGAGTAAAGAAGGAAGGAAGGAAGGAAGGAAGGAAGGAAGGAAGGAAGGAAGGAAGGAAGGAAGGAAGGAAGGAAGGAAGGAAGGAAGGAAGGAAGACGGAAAGGAATAAAGATGGAAGGAAGGACGGAAAAAAGGAAGGAAGAAAGGAAGGGAGAAAAGAAGGAAGGAAAGAAGGGAGTAAAGAAGGAAGGAAGGAAGGAAGGAAGGAAGGAAGGAAGGAAGGAAGGAAGGAAGGAAGGAAGGAAGGAAGGAAGGAAGGAAGGAAAGACAGTACAAGGGTTAATCTTGTCTATGTAAGAAGAAGTGAGTTTAGCATGTTAATTAGATTCATTAATTACACTGCTAATTAATGCATAATGAAAATTAACGCAATTAATTATGAATGGCAAAATGCGCGAGCATTTTAAATTTGGCCCATTGAGGGACCCGTAGGCCACTTGGCGTTGCTAGTCAAAGAAACAAAGTAGGGTGACAACAGACATGGACGCGACTCAGGGGAGACTCAGCAAATCTTTGCTGGGGCCTTTGAACGGCAAGTTTATGTATAAAAAGAAAGAAGACGGGACTATCAACAAGAACGCGGTGATTTGTACATTTTTTAAAGAAGAATGTTCCTATCAGCGGAGCTGCTCCAGCCTGAATTATCATTTAAACACTAAACATGTCCGGACAAGTTCCACTGTAAACGTTACAGCTACTAGTGCTTGAATCGCTGTATTGAGTCGGCTTTAGTTTTAATTTTGAATTGAGGGTCTGCTTAAGTGCCTATTTGAGACTCAGCCTTATTTTATTTCTGAATTTTATTTATTTAACTGTATTTGTATTGCATTTTTGAATAATGCACCTGGCCTAATTGGTTTGCTGATGTGCTTGAGCTTTTCTTTTGAATTTCATTTTTGAAACACACCTCACCAATAAAAATGTGGATTTCAAATCTTCTCTTCTTAGTGTATTCAATTGATTAGTCATGCACTGCAATTTTGCAATGTCCTAGAACTCAAATTCTTTATTTGGGGACCTGTAGCAGATATGAGATTAAAATGCGATTAATTAGATTAATTAATTATAAATCCTGTAATTAAAGCAGCACAACGTAACTTTCAGCTTTTCTGAGTTTGGCAGCATCTTTTGGACAAAAGCGGTAGTGCTTTACCAGAAAGAACACTACGTTTCCCATGAGCACCAGCGCGTCCTGCCGGAAAGATCCTGTCCCGTCACGTGCATTTGTTTTGATAGCGAATGAAGACGGGACGGACTTTTCTGTTTCACCAAGTGAACAAACGGAACGCAAAAAAAAGATGTTAAACTGCTGGAAAGGAACTGGAATTTACCGGGATACCTTAAACAAGGAAGCCAGGGAGCGGTATATGGAGAAAATAATGATTATTAACGGTTTGGATCCATATGAAATCCCCTATCAAAGAATGAAGCTCCTGGTCGGAGCGCCACTCTTTATAAGGGATTACTGCCGCAGTTCTGCAGAACCACCGTCTCCGGCTACCTTGTTTAGGAGTGTTTGGCAGCTGCTTTGGTAAATGTTTGACTCGCCATGTGTTTCAATAAATTAGTATAATAGTACAACATACAGTACATGTTTTGTATCCCTCTTACTTCTCTTTTCCTTTTTTTTGACTGCTATATTATGATGAAGAGGCTCCGAGGCGTGAGCAATATTTTTGTTTTCCTCGTGAAATTATTTTTTTCCTCTGCAGCTACAAATAAGAGTTCATATTTTTTCCTCAACAAACTAGTTTTATCTGAAGATTGGGGTTAATTGCAGAGAGCTGGCCAGCAACTGCGTTTAGCTGGAGAAGTGGGGAATAAAACCCGTGTTTTGATCCGACCCGGTCTGTGTGAGTGTTTGTGGTTTACTGTGTGGAAGGTGTTTGGTCGTTACAGCCGCGATCCAAGCGAGCCGACGACTCTTTCACTCTTTTACTCTGTTATCTCAGATACTTGGCGTCCGTGGTTCTGCCTCCGAGCAGGAAACCGTTGAAAAGTTAAACCATTAGCGACCTTTTCCCCACGTCTGTTGTGTGGAGCTGCTACAGCAACGGGTTACCCGCTTCTGCGGAGCTGTGCTCCACGCCCCGCCCATTTTCGTCTCGACTGCGAATCGAGAAGGAGGGGGAAGTGACGTATGCCGTAAAGCAGTCAAAGCCGTAAAGATTTGTAGTTTTTTAGTGTGGCAGGGTTCCTACCATGCTCCTCAAAGTTACATAGTGCCAGTGAAGGTGATACAGACCCCTCAGACCATGACAGAGGTTCATTAAACCTGTTGGAAGTTGATGTACCATCACAATGACTCTGGAAATGTGATATTAAGGTGGAAAAGTTACGTAGTGTCGCTTTAATTAGATACATTTTTTTAATCGCCTGACAGCACTAGTAAGAAGTAGTTGTATCACGACCAGATTTTACTTCTAAAACACAAACTGCTGCCATTTTTACAGGGTTGCTGTTGTGGACTCCTTCGTCGAGTGGTGCGCAATAACCATCTGCATCTCAACTCCACCAAGACCCAGGAGCCGGTGGTAGATTTCCGCAGGAGGAAATCTGTCCCCACACCCATCTCCATCAACGGTGTGACTGTGGATGTTATCCAGGATTACAAATACCTTAGAGTTTACCCCAATAACAAACTGGACTGGGCCAAGAACACTGAGGCCGTGTACAAGAAGGGCCTGAGTCGTGTCTATTTCCTGGGGAGGCTCCGGTCATTCAACGTTTGAACATGTTGTACCAGTCAGTACCATTTTGTTTGCTGTTGTGTGCTGGGGCAGCAGGCTGAAGGCAGCAGACGCCAGCAGGATCATCAGGAAGGCCGGCTCCGTCCTGGGGGTTCAGCTGGCTCTGTCCTGGGGGTTCAGCTGGCTCTGTCCTGGGGGTTCAGCTGGCTCCGTCCTGGGGGTTCAGCTGGACTCCTTGGTGGTGGTGTCTGGGAGGAGGATGAGGAGGATGCTGTGTAAACTGCACATATACTGGACAGTAAAGCCTGATTCATGGTTCTGCGTTAACCCTTGTGCTGTCTTCGGGTCAAGGAAGGAGGACAGAAGGAAGGAAGGAAGAATGAAAAGAAGGAAAGAAAGAAGGAAGGAAGGGAGAAAAGAAGGATGGAAGGAAGGAAGGAAGGAAGGAAGGAAGGAAGGAAGGAAGGAAGGAAGGAAGGAAGGAAGGAAGGAAGGAAGGGAGAAAAGAGGAAGGGAAGAAGGAAGGAGAGAGCGGGAGGAAAGAATGAAGGAAGGAAGAATGAAAAGAAGGAAGGAAGGGAGAAAAGAAGGATGGAAGGATGGGAGAAAAGGAAGGAAGAAAAGAAGGAAGGGAGAAAACAAGGAAAGAACGAAAGAAGGGAGAAAAGAGGAAGGGAAGAAGGAAGGAGAGAGCAGGAGGAAAGAAGGAAGGGAGGGAGAAAAGAAGGAAGGAAGGAAGGAAGGAAGGAAGGAAGGAAGGAAGGAAGGAAGGAAGGAAGGAAGGAAGGAAGGAAGGAAGGAAGGAAGGAAGGAAGGAAGAAAACAAGGAAAGAAGGAAGGGAGAAAAGAGGAAGGGAAGAAGGAAGGAAGGGAGAAAAGAAGGATGGAAGGAAGCAGGAGGGAAGAAGGAAGGAAGGAAGAATGAAAAGAAGGAAAGAAAGAAGGAAGGAAGGGAGAAAAGAAGGATGGAAGGAAGAATGAAAAGAAGGAAATAAGGAAGGAAGGAAGGAAGGAAGGAAGGAAGGAAGTAGGAAGGAAGGAAGGAAGGAAGGAAGGAAGGAAGGAAGGAAGGAAGGAAGGAAGGAAGGAAGGAAGGAAGGAAGGAAGGGAGAAAACAAGGAAAGAAGGAAGGGAGAAAAGAGGAAGGGAAGAAGGAAGGAGAGAGCAGGAGGAAAGAAAGAAGGAAGGAAGTATGAAAAGAAGGAAAGAAGGATGGAAGGGAGAAAAGAAGGAAGGAAGGAAGGAAGGAAGGAAGGAAGGAAGGAAGGAAGGAAGGAAGGAAGGAAGGAAGGAAGGAAGGAAGGAAGGAAGGAAGGAAAGAGGAAGGGAAGAAGGAAGGAGAATTAGGTCATTTTGACCCAAAGACATTACAAGGGTTAAACCAACGCAGAGCCTACGCCGTCGCCGTGACGCCGTCGCCGTGACGCCGTCGTCAACCCTTCGGACTTCTCAGTCACTCCATTTCGCTGCGGTGCAGTACCCCCCCAGAGCACTAGGGGGTTGCATTCTTTTCCTGAATGGTTTATCGTCGTCTGTAATCTATTCTTTGTTGGTTTTTTTTATGGACTTCCTCAGTGAGTCGCTCCTCGACTTGGTCCATGTTGATAATGTTCTGTCCGTATACAACAACCAGATGTTTAAAAATGGCGGGGATGGCGCAGTCTGGAACCGGAAATGTGTTGCTACCAAGCAAACCAATCACAGCCCTCTCGGTCTGCGTTGGGGCTAACCTCGAGCAAAAGCTCCTTCAGCAATAGACCCCCCAGCTACCTTCAGCCATGTCACTTTATCACTTTGTAATCAATCTTCACTTCATCACTTTACTTAGTTTTACTGTTCATTTATGCTGCTTACCACTTTTACCACTGTTCCGCTTTGTCCAATCGCTCATGATCATTCATCTAGTTTATTTAGTTGTTCTTATTGTTTGTTCTTTTACTTAAATTAATGCTGCTAAACTGCACTGCTCGTATTGTTGTATATACCCATGTTCAGATGCAATCTTTGTTACATTTCGTCACACTCAGTCAATTGTTGGATTTATTTTAAGTTAGCCTTTATTCTATTATTTATCTCCATTTTATTTCATTAGGGCCCGAGCACTTACAGTGTGAAGGCCCTATTGTATCTGTAGGAGTTCTCGTTTTTATTTTCCTCGTTTTTATTATTTTCCTGGTTTTTCCTACGACGTAATGAGCGCCTTTTTGCCCCCCATAAACGTGCCCCAAAAGTCACCAAATTTAGCACCAAGCCAGGCCTGGCAATAAATGTGATATTTAATGGTTTGCATGAATGGGCGTGGCCTAATGGCTCAACAGCGCCCCCTAGAAAACTTTGTGCCTCAAGCACCACAATGCGGTTTGACGTACATGCACGAAAATCGGTACACACCTGTATCATGTCGCAACTTAAAGAAAAGTCTCTTGGCGCCATGGCCCAAAGCGAACATGAAAGTCGGCCATTTTGAATTAATCGTGTAATTTTGGCTCAATTTATGCTATTTCTTCGAACCGTAACATGTACCCAGGTGTGTTATACATCAAAATGTGCGTCTCCATCCCGCGACGATGGCCATTACTTTTCTCAGTCAGTCAAGTTCATCTGATTGGTCCATATTTGATAGTTCCTATTTTCTGCCATAACTTTTGAATGGTTTGACAAAGAGAGTCGTGGGGGGTGTCATCGGACTCGGTTTTGAGTCCTTGAACATAATTGGTGCAAATTAGCCCCACCCCTTCTTCTGATTGGTCGATATTTGATAGTCCCTATTTTCTGCCATAACTTTTGAATGATATGACAAACAGAGTTGTGGGGGGTGTCATCGGACTCGGTTTTGACTCCTTCACCTTAATTGGTGCAAATTAGCCCCGCCCCTTCTTCTGATTGGTCAATATGTGATAGTTCTTATTTTCTGCCATATTCTTTGAATGGTTTGACATAAAGAGTCATGGGTGGTGTCATCGGACTTAGTTTTGAATCCTTGACCTTTATTGGTGAAAATTGCATGCGCGAGGGCCCGTTCATCGCTACTTGCAGCTTTCATTTTTATTGTTACTCTAACGATGTATTATTTTCCCACCCTCGGGATAAATAAAGCTTCTTGACTCTTGAATGAAGAGGCAGCATAGAACTAAATTATATGAAAAATATACAGTATGGTGTGCAGGATTACTTTCACCACAGTTTTGGTTGCTGCATTTGATTTTCAGAAAAGGTTAAATAATATCAGTGAAACGTAAACTATACAGCTGCAGGTCCAAGTTAAAAATGTACACATTCCATTTTGAGATACTATTATCGTAGATGTTATAAATAAACATATCAGGTATAATAATAACCATCTGAGTAACATCGAAGCACAATAATCCTAAACTCGTGAAATTAAGCTTTTTTTTATTCACATTTTTTTGCGACCATTATTAAAGCCACTTCAGAAACCAATGCTGTGATGGTTTTCAGTGGCATATGTGGTATATTTGTGTCATCTGAGCTGGCTGCAGTTTTTACAGATGTCAGATCTACATCAAATAGAAGAGTAGGAGATTTTTTTTAAAAAGAAAGAAAAACAAATCTCTCAGTGGTCTTTCAGACTTGGTGATGAATAGAAATCTAGTAGCCTCTCCTCTCTCCTATTTGTTCTTAATGCAATCACTTGGCCACACAAACTCCTGTCTTTTTATTTTTTTATTTAGATGCCAACCCGTTTTCGTAAGCAAATTACTCCATCAGAACCCGGTGGCGGTGCCTGTCCGTCACGCTGGAGGCAGAGATGGAATGTCACTCTGACAGCTGACAGACAGAAGGCATGCACAGGGAAAAACAAGATGAGGTTGAGGATGGACAGAGTGAGGAGTGGAGACAGAAGTGAGGGAGGGAGAAAGAGGAGCAGGGATAGGAAAGGATGAGAAACTGAAAGGCACATAAATGTATAGGGCAAAAGGAAGAGAGATAAGTTGAAATGAAAAGCGGGGCGAAGGACTAGGAAAAAAAAGTGTCTCCATTTTTTTGTAGTGTCCCCTGGGTGTGGCTCTATCAAGTCAATCTGGGGGGCTAATTCGTGTCAGGGTTTGAATCCTATCTCCTTGAGCGGTGAGCAGAAGGTTGATAAAAATTGAAGTGGAATTGAAGTTGGATGCACAAGAGGATGTGGGGTGGTGGTGGTGGGGTGGGGTGGGGGCGGCGGTGCACAACACAACAATAAGGTGGGTGAGGGGAAGGTGAGCAACCTGCTCCCCCCTCTGATGTTGTCCTTATCCACTTATCCAACCTATGACCTTGGCCAAACTGCTTTTGGACAAAAAAAAAACCTCTCTCAATGTACAATCATGTGTTGTCTTTTTTTTTTAAATATATCTATATTTTTTTTAGCATAAATTATTTCCCTTTAGAGATTAATGAAGTATTTTGAATTGAATTGAATTGAATTGAAGAGAATATTCACCAAGTTCACCAGCTAAATTCAAATTTATTTTATTATATAGCGTCTATTAAGTTGTCTCTAGGATCTTTCCAGAGACCCAGAACATGAACATAAACCGCCGAGCAGTTATTACATAAACAATGGCAGGTAGAAACTCCCCTAGAGGGAGAAAAGCCTTAAGCCAAACAGTGGCAAGAAAACTCCCCTTTAGGAGGAGAAACCTTGAGCGACAATTCAAATATCAGCTGATCAACTACCAAACACTGACGACAATGATGCAATATGCCTTTCAAACATGACCAAGTCAAATGGAGTCAAATTTGGAAACTCACCTGGATATGATGCACCTTCACTAGCAGTCTTGCAGTGTTTTCATCTCTGTGATCTAATGGAAATGCCTCTGAAATTGTAAGTATCCATTTGAAGGATGTCCTTATCTTAGGGGTGTCAAATGATCGCGTTAATTGATATTAATTAATTACAGGCATATTTACCATGTTAAGTTGTTTATAAACAGGTATATGGAAGAGGAAATGGGTTAATGAGGAGTGTGAGAAACTAATAAAATAGGGAAAAATTGTTTAAAAATGGTTTAGATATTTATGTGGATATTTATGTATATTATATTATCTGTTGAGAGGGATAGTTAAAATGATGTAATATATGTTATATATTTATTGGGTATGTAGCACATATATATTTATAGGGATATTTATGTAGTTTATATAGTGTATATTTATATAGATGTATATAATAGTTGTATTTTCTAGATATTGATATAATATGTAGGTAATATTTATATTGTCTATATACTTATATGGATAATTATGTAATGTTTACGTAGTATTTATATAGATTATATTTATATGGATATTGTGTAGATATAATAATAGCAATAATGTAAATCCATAGTTATAAAGGGGTAGGAACTAGGAAAAAGTGTACACTTCTTCCTACTCCTTTTTTTCATATGTGAAAATGAAGATGTAAATGTTTATCTTTTTATTATTATTTTTACTTTCATTTTATATACATGTTTGAAATAAAAATTAATTCATTAAAAAAAACTTTACTTTTTCTGTTTGTGAGATGCCTTTATTATGAAATCTGTGTTTGTGCGGTGGGTTTCTTTTGCTCGAGTTGTGGGTGGAAAGCAATGGTCAGTCCCACCTTGAAGTGGACACTGATTGGCTGTCCCTGTGTGTGGGCGTGTTTAGCATCGGCTGGTAGGCTGCCATCGTAGCTGGACAGGCATGGACCAGCCCCCGGGTCTGGCAGTCAGAAGGCGCGCCGATTTTTCCCAGTGTCCAGCCGCGGTACTGCAACCAAAAATCCCATGCGGTCCAGAAAGCTTTTTTCCCATAGACCGCAATAGTAAAAGAGAAGCCTCTAAAACTGTTCACAGGACACCTCCAGCTGTAATCACCGGCAATTACTAATCTTTGTATTCTATATTTTTAAGTCATGGACTTTATATCCGTCAAAAATGTTTTATAACGGCCAGAAAAGTAAAAGAAAAGTCTCTTTCTGGGCGTGACGTCACGGCTGACGTCACAGCCGTGTCCGTGCATTCCACGGATGTATTATATTAATATATATTATATAATTATATTATATTAATACATTAATAATATATGTTATAGATGTAATAATATACATTAATTAATATATTATATTAATACATATTATATTAATATTCGCGTCATTGCCCCGGGGCATGATGGGAGGCCCCAGAGCATCATGGGAGGTGACTCAACTGCGCATGCTCTATAGGCCGCTGTATGCGGAAGTAAACCCGGAAGTCAGAGATTTTTTCGGCGGATGCGCTGGCTGAGCAGAATGCATTGAAATGAATGGGCGGCCATTTTTGACGTCCGATCCAGTTATTATTATAGATCCATGGCATGGACGTGGGGTTTCTCCGGCCGGACGTAGCGCGTGGAAGGATCACGTTATTCCGGCCGGATCCTCCCCACCCCATCTGTTCCCCGGTTGGCCAGAGGGGGCAGTAGAGCCCAGGACTGCTGCATGTTTTTGTTAGGGTAGTTCACATTAGCTACCCAGGGAACACGGGGAGAACGTGCAAACTCCACACATAAAGGTGTGTGATTTTTCTAAATTCTCATGTTATGAAATTTTATGATTTGTTTTATTATAAAATCATGCAAATTATGTTCAGAGCAAAATCAAAAATGCTCCCTGACTCAATACAGAGGTTCTTTTCAATTCAGGAGACTCATTACAATCTTAGCGGTGTCTGCAATTTTACTGTACAAGAAGCTAAAAAAGGTATGAAAAGGAGACGTGTCTCCATTACTGGAGTTAAATTCTGGAATGATGCAAAGATACATTTAAAAACATGTCATTCTGTTTTGGTTTTTAAGAAAATGGTTTGTAAAGCGATTTTTGAAGCTCATAAGTGCAATTGACTATCTGTTAATGTTTCTTTGCTTTTCTGTTGTTTCTTTGCTTTTCTATTCTCTTTTTGGTTTTCTGGAGGTCGGTAGCCACAAAAAGAAAGTTGATAATATAGGATAGGCTTTTATAAGCAGTTTGCTTCAGCCCATGCCTTTTCAGTCATTGTTCAACACATGATTATTGGTTTTGTGTTAAATGTTAATGCTGTGCACAATGTTTTTTGGTGTTGTGTTGTGTTGTGTTGTCATGACTGAATAAACTTTATTCATTCATTCATTCAAAGGCCCTTTCCCCAACCCCACCCAGGGTGTGGGTGCTGAAGTCATGGGGGAACTTAACATGCACTCAGCACCCACAGCGTCCCAGGCAGGAATTGAACCCGGGACCTTGTAGCTGTGAGACGGCTGGGTTATCAGAAGACAGAAAAATACAAATGCTGTCATGTTTAGTGAATGTTGGTGAACAAGAATATTCTTAAGTCGTGAAATGCACAGCAGGCAGTTGTTCTGGCAGGAATTGCAGGCAGACGTTTTGGATCTTTCACAGCTCTCAAACATGGATCAAGCTAATTAAACTAGTCTGCCCTGCCACATACACATACCCAAATAACTCAGCCAGTCCAGACAGACACTGCGATTAACTCTGTCTCCAGTCCGGTTCCAAGTAAAGCCACACTTAAATAAAGCCCAAGACACGGCAAGATTGGAGAATCATTGGCGTTCCCACTATCTTTGTCTTTTAACTTAAGTTATACTGATAATTAAAATCGTACTCTTATCCCTCTTTTTCTCAGTGCAGAGCAATGTGTTTGAAAATATCAAACAGTCTCCTATTTTTCTTATCAATAAGGGTAGATTAAGAGATTTGCCATTCAATACTTAAGCCAACAACTGTCAAAACACTGGCAGGAAGAGCCCATTTTTTTCTCCCCTCTGGAACAACACCCCCATAATAATATAATATATTATACCTGCACACTGATCTCTGTGTGTATTTATGAGAGATGAATGTAGTTTGGGGTTTGCAAGGATAAAAATCATCTTTGTGTGTGTTATAGGACTAAGGCAGTCGTCAATGTCACAAGACATGGTAGATTGATTTAGATCTGATTTGCCACCAGTTTTTGTTGGTTTTCAGATGTTTATATCAATGTCACAATCTCAAGGTGTTAATTGTGGAACCACAGTGGTGAGAGATATTTTATGAAGCTTTAAAATGTGGTGTTTTTTGCATTAATTTACCTTAAAATCAGATCTGATCTAAAGACGCATTTCCATTACACCTAAATATGCGCAAAACAAGATATAGAAAAAAGAATTCCTGTAATGGAAACAGCACAAATTCGAAAAAAGCATATGCTTCCAGGAGGTGGTTTTTCAGGCGATTCGATAATCAATGCATGCAAACGTACAAACGTGTAATGTAAAGGCTTTTTGCACATTTCCACATGTCTGGCAGCACTGGATGTGACACAGTTGATCAATCAAAAATCACTAAAATCTAGTTTCCAGCTGTTTCTGGCTTCATTAACAGGATGTATTTGTCCTGTAACACTGCTCAGTCATTAGACATTAAATTGGGGCTTTAGATCAGAAAAACCATTTGAATGATTCATCATTTCACTATTTTCTCAACAGACTGAAGATGTTTTAGTAAATGTTCTGAAATTTAGTTTTCGTTTTATTGAAGAGTAATCTTACAGGACAAGATGCGTAGAGCGTTATGAGAATTACACTTATTCCAAAAACAGCGATCAAGGGAATGCTGCAAAAGTGTAATGGAAACGTCATGCTTATAAGCACACACAACATGCTTAAGGTGACAACTACCATTCTTAAGTCTTTACTTATATGTCAGGGAGACTGTCCACCGAGTGAAGCTTGGCAGATGTTTGATGATGTTTTCGGGACAATGACCCTAAGCGTTGGTATTTAGTACAGTATTTTCGCAACCATTCAGTGCGCCGTGTGGAAAGGCGCACCTTCAGTTTTTTGTGTCATTTTTGGATTTAAAACACACATACGGCGCACCGACCGAAAAAGGCGACGTCTACACACACGGAGCGCCGCCTTACAACAACACACACGCCCGCGCACACAACACACACAAATAGAGCGAAAAATAAATAAATTAAAAATAAAGCGGGAGCAAAACTTAGTTTGATTGTACTTTGTCCTCCGTTTCTGCATTCATCCGAGCCTGATCAAGACCGGGAGAACTGCTGCAGCTGCGACAGGCACGAGCCCGCAGCTCTCTGGCCGCGGTGCAACCGAGTCATTTTCCTGCCGTGCGGCCCCTCGGAAATGATGCCGGCTTTTGCAAAAGCCCGAACAGTCCAACCCAGCAGACACGTCAGCCCATCTACAATCCTTCAACAGTTAACGGCGGAGCCCGCCGACCGACCGAGCGATAGCCAACACGTCGGCTGCCACTCGGTCGGGTGGTTCCTCCAGCATTCCGGCCCGCCTCTGCGGGGCAGCTCCCCCACGGGAGCAGCGTCTCCTTCTCGGTAGCGAGGCCGAGTCTCCCCGTCCGCCCCAGGAGCCCCGCCACGGAGCCTCCGCCGGGCAATCACGGGCAATTCACGTGCCCCCCTTCCCCCTTTAACGTTCTCATGGTGGCCTCAATTACGTCCGCCTTATGGATCCGCGTTAAGTCGACACAGCCCTACGCCGTAGGCTCTGCGTCGGTGTAACGTGGAACCATAAATCAGCCTTTACCATAATACAATGGGCGCTTTGCGTCATTGGGCGTGCGGCACATTTAAAAAACAAATAAAACGTTTATATGCGCCTAATGGTCGCAAAAATACGGTAAGTTATGAATAGAGACGCCATGAATTGTGTGTTATAAACTGGAGTATGTTTTGTTTGCCTATTACTTTGATATGTAAAGACTGTGGTGAAGGTTAGTTTAGATTTATAGAAAATGATGTAAAATATCAGATAATTCAAAGGGGTTCACAGACCTTTTCTTGCAACTATACTTCCTATTGGTGGGTCTGGTTTGACAATCAAAAGCTGTCTGATCTCTGCTCGTTCAATACAAATGCACAGACCTCTTGTCTTGTCCTGACCTTTGAACTCTATTGCCATACAAATGCCTTCTACTCCCAATGTCACAGGTTAGGTAGGCAGCGCCGGCTTTGTCCCGGATGTCTCTGCTGCCGACAACAGAACCGCCCCACTGTGACCCCTCTCCACACCACCAACCCAACAAAACCAGGCAAATGATTTTGATTTGTTCTCTGCAGTCCAGGGAAGAAGTTATCGATACAATCCGCCAAATGATGTCAAGGATTTGTCAGCAAAGCTTATGAATGACAAAAACATCCCACCTCCTTCCACTCCCCTCCTTCCCCCCTTCACAACCAAAAAACACCTCCACTGCAGGCCAGGAAGATTGAGAGCCAGGACACTTTATTGATTTTTCCCCTCACCCCCATTCTCACCTTCTTAAATAGAAGCTCAGGCTACAAAGACCGGAGCAGCAGCTTTTGTGCACTAAAGTGTGGCTAAAAGCTTTTTGGAAGGTTGAGGGAAGGGATTGAATTGGATATTGCATCTAATGCTGCCTCCAGCAGATGGGGTTTACCGACAACCCAAAGAAGAGAGCAAGTGTTTGGCTGGCAAGCTGGCTGCCCGCTTGTTTGACCGGCTAGCTGACATTTCTGTGTGCCCCCCTTCCTTTAGCGGCGTTTGTTTGTGCAAAAGATCAGTGGGATGTTTGGTAAATAGAATCAACTTTGTTCTGCTGAAAAAAAGAGGGTGTTGGAAGGGTATTGGGCTAAGGATGGTATTGAGGTGTGATCTCAAAGATGGTATTTCTGGCTGGGAGCGGCTGTTACTAAATGTGCTAATCTGTCAGACAGATGGTACATAAGTGGAAAAAAAATAAAAATAAATACGAAGACTAGACAGAGGAATGGAGCATGTGTATGCCATAATCAGGCACATGATGAATACATTCAGAGCACTGAGCAAACTGTAGTTTATTATGAAAAACAGTTAAATCCAAACTGTATCATTCATTGAGATCTTTCTGCTCATGTTTTACATTTCTTTCTGCAGTGACAGTCAACAAAACTGCTTTGCTGTGATCTCCAAAGCTCTGGCTCTTTTCTGTCAGAGTCCTGTTTGAATGAATATTTAGAGGGCCTAGTACTGTATTTTATGAAGAGCATGATTAATCGAGCATGATTTATACATTTATTTGGATTTTTTTGCTTTTTTCTGTTCTTTTTTTGAAATAAACATATTTTTTGTTGACCTCACAGTTCAGAGGACTGACTATATTTACATGGACAACAATCATTGAGTCCTTAGACAATCACACCATATTTCAGATATACTTATACACAGTACTCCAGTTGTAAAAATAAAATCAGGGGGGATGGTGGATTTTATCATATGGGGACAGATAATTTGTGCTGATTACAAATAATATAATATATTACAAATAATAGCAGTGACCAAAACAGCAGCAGAAATACTGGAGGAATGACATAGCAGCAGTTAAATGCAGCCTTCTGTAAGCTTTAAATATCCACTGGGCTTACATCAAATACATCAAAACACAACAATAAAAAACAGTTTAAAATGTCTCATTTTAGTAAAAGAATCTCATTACACTTAAAACAAGACTCCTCACTGGAATAAACAACAATTTTCACCTGTTTCAAGTAGATTTTCACTTGAAATAAGTAGAAAAATCTGCCAGTGGAACAAGATTTTTTTGCTTGTAATAAGAAGATAAATCTTGTTCCACTGGCAGATTTTTCTACTTATTTCAAGTGAAAATTTACCTGAAACAGGTTGAAAATTGTCAAATAAGTTCTTTTTTCTGGTGATGACTCTAAATGTTGAAATAGCAGTAAAAACACATTAA
This sequence comes from Cololabis saira, assembly GCF_033807715.1. Taxonomy (NCBI): domain Eukaryota; kingdom Metazoa; phylum Chordata; class Actinopteri; order Beloniformes; family Belonidae; genus Cololabis; species Cololabis saira. The sequence goes on along the minus strand of NC_084590.1, from coordinate 4,008,070 downwards.
TTGATGAAATGACATAAGGGATGGAAAGGAGGGATGACAGTTTTACAGGGGGGATGATTTGGACCGTTTTTATTTCCCTCAACTCCAGTACTGCTTATACACAAGGTGCTGTAAGAATATTATTCTCATATTCCAAGTTTACATGTTAAAGACCATAGTTTGATTAATGAGACATCCCTTGGGTCTCTTAGAATATTCTAATGCCTTTTCAACTAAGGTTTGAATATCCACTAGTCTGGATTTAGCTGTAAGCATTCCCAACAGCATTTCTAGAAAGGCATTCAAAACCCCCACCGCAGGCAGGTCTTTCTGTGTGGAGTTTGCATGTTCTCCCCGTGCTTGTGTGGGTTCTCTCTGGGTACTCCGGTTTCCTCCCACAGTCCAAAAACATGCGTAGTAGGTTCATTGATGAGTCTAAAACTGCCCGTAGGTGTGAGTGTGAGTGTGTCTGGTTGTTTGTCTCTATATGTGTCCCTGTGATGAACTGGTGACCT